>NC_056726.1:1291717702-1292006417 GCF_019279795.1 Protopterus annectens | reverse complement strand
TAATGGGTATAGTTCCCCATACTAAAGGGGTGGCGTAAGCCACAAAACAATGGGCTAGGCTTATAAATGCCCTCGGGCAGATAGCCTAGTATGAACCTATGAACCTATGGTGTATTTGCTGGTAACTGAAGGCATTGTTTTTATTTTATATGCATATTTTTTATTAGCAATATGTGTTGCCTACCTACTTGAGGGCACCTGACAGCTGGTCAAGAAAAACTGAAGAAAATGGCGTCGGATGCATCTTGTATACCCCTGGCGCATTGACGTCAGGGAAGAAGCGACAGCAACCGACGCCGGACCAAGACTTTGGAACTCTGGCGGACTGCTGGACCGCCTGACGGCAGGATAACCCAAGTGTAATGACTGCAGCAGTGTGAAAACTCGAACATCTACATTTATGGTAGGTACAAAACTGTACTTTTTATACCCTTGATGACCTGACGTCATGGAAGAAGGGACAACATCTGACGCAGGACCGAAGACTTTGTTAATCAGGCCGACTGAGGGCAACCTGCAAGCAGATAACCCAAATGTAATGACTGCAACAGTGAATACACTTGAAAATCTCCATTTATGTTAAGTGTTCTCAACTCTACTTTCTTTATACAGTATATGATTGTGACAGGTATGTGATTTATGTGGGTAGGTGCTTAACATCTAGGATTTCCAGGACTCCTCTGAAAACGGACACTTGTTGTCCAGTTTGACTATCCTGTCAAATAAACGTTAAATAAAAATAAAATAAATTAACATGTATTTTTGATGTTGGAAAGGATTTGCAAACAGGATTCAAGAACACATATTGGCTTTTTAAAAAAATATGGACAATGTTAATGCCGTTTTCAAATATAATTTTAAGAAGTTCTGTTTTTCATCATGGTAGATTGTGTAAGTAATACTTAGGTAGATTTTAACAGACTTTTAATTGAGGAAATGCATTGGCAGTTATTGGCTGTCAACAGAGTCCCGGGTCTCAGTGACGCAATGGATATCGAATGTATTTTTTTGATCTTTACTTGCAAAGTGAATTTTATCGTTCATAGGTTTGGATTTTATTAGGATGCATTTCCATAAATTTGCTTATTTGTAGTTATTTAATCATATGATAAGTTTTAAATCATGTTACATTTTGATAGCATTTAATTGTGTAATGCTTGGTTTTTCATTCGGATGAAGTTCTGGTGATTATAGAATGAAAGT
Organism: Protopterus annectens; assembly: GCF_019279795.1. Lineage (NCBI taxonomy): Eukaryota > Metazoa > Chordata > Ceratodontiformes > Protopteridae > Protopterus > Protopterus annectens. The sequence continues at coordinate 1,292,005,214 of NC_056726.1, read as the reverse complement.
AATTTTTTTTTTTTTTTAATACATCTACAGTCTTGGACAAGTGTCTTTATTTTTGAGTTAGACGTTGTTTCATTCTTAGTCTCTTAGAAACATGTTTTATTGAAATCTAGAGATTTCTTGATTTTGTGAATACTCACTCCCTAGTGCAAATTGCCCCTGCTTCCACCTAGATGTTCTTCGTTTCACTTTTGCTGTCATTACATTTGGGTAATCTGCTAGCAGGTTGCCCACATTCGGCCTGAATATCAAAGTCTTGGGTCCTGCGTCGGTTGCTGTCTTCTCTTCCATGATGTCAGATAGTCAGGGGTATAAAACATGCAGCCGACGCCATTTTCTCCCGTCTTTCTTGCCGCTCGGTGCCCGAAGCAGAAGCAGTTCAAGTGCCAGTCAGCCAACTCCTGAAATTTTCACATTCGAGTTTCAGAACCGAAGTCTTCAATTAAAGCTAAGTACCCTGTTGGGGAAACTTTTTCTTGCTCCTTACCGATGTCAGTAAAAGTTAATAATTGCATTACTTGTGGGAAGCAAATACCTCTTAAGGATTTTCATTTGTACTGTTTTCCTTGCCTAGGCCCAGTCATAACGTGCCTTGCTGTCGGTTTTGTGCTAGATTTAACCAACGCACTATTAAGCGTCTGTATATTTTTGCATCAAAAATATTTTGGAAACAGATTTAACTACCCAGAAATGTCGTCTGATAGCAATCCGACTACCGGAGTACATAAAAAACGCAAAAAAAAAAGAGAGAAAGGCAGTCTAGATCCAAAACCGACGGCAAAGCTTCTCCTAAGCCAGTCACCGGTTCGCCGGTACTCAGTGAGGCGCTTTCTCAGCCCCTGACACCCGCTACCTCAGAGCCACAGGCCGTGTCCGACTCCCATGTGGAGACTTCTAGGCCTCTGGAAACGCAAGGTATTGGGCCTGCGGAAACTATTCCCTCAGATGGGTCCGGAGCCGCTGAGCAGGCATCGGCTTCTGAGGGTGTTTTCAGACCTTCACAGCTTACTGTTAAGTCCACTGCAGCAGCCAAGGCAAAGTCAAAAACACCATTAAAGACAAGGAAACAAGTTCAGCATTCTCCTGGACAGTCATCCATGCCAAAGAAACAGATGCTTAAAACGGCCGAAGATCTAATTACTTTGATCAGGGGTTCCCATCCCCCTCCTGATAAAAGGCCTAGGCAGGACACTGACTATGATTCCTCTGACCAGGTTTTTATTTCCTCTGATTCCTCTTCAGATCAGGAATATTCTCTCCCTCCTTATGAGGACTCTGATGCAGAAGAATCTATACCTTCAGCCTCTCCGCGTGAGGATTATTCTTTTGGGGAAACCCTGCACATCATGAGGGAGCATTTCCATTGTGAGAGCCAGGATTACTCAAAATCCAAGAAAAGGCTCAGAGACTTCCTTTTATTGCCTCAGCACAGGCCCCTGGCTATCCCCCCTGTGCTTGATATTGTTGATGTTGTCTCTGAATCCAGTCCGTCTCCTGTTTCTTTACCCCCTGCAGCAGTCAAGCCAGACAGGTACCACAGAGTCCTTGACTCTCATAAATTTCTTTACAAACCCCTCCTGCGGACCCTGAAACAATTTCTCAGGGTCCCAAAGGGGTTAAGGCTTCCACTGCTAAAAACCCTGTCCCCTCTGATAGGGATTCCAGAGCTCTGGATAGATGGGGGGAAAAGTTTACACTTCTGCTACTTTAGCTGTAAGGGCTTTAAACTGCCAGTTTCACATGCTTAAATATCAACAGTACCTCATGTCTTTGTTAAAACAGAAAATGCTTACAAACTCAAAGTCCTGACAGTAAGGAAATGCAGGATATATTGCATGCAGCTGAACAAGTGGGAAAGCATACTCTGCAGTGTGGTTTTGATTCATTAGAGGCTTCATGTAGAGCCGCAGTTACAGGCTCTGTCATTCGAAGGCATGTTTGGTTGAAAGAACAAAGTTTGCCTGAACATGTTAAAGTTAAATTATTGGATTCTCCACTACAGCATGATACTTTGGTGTTAAGGCAGAAGAGGTGTTAAAGAAAATGGAGGATAAAGCAAAATCAGTGCAGACAGTAAAGGATTTCTTGCAGGTGCAACCACCTAGGTTTAGCAGAAACTGGCCTTCAAAAAATTGGTCCTTTCCGGTGTCAGACAGACCACATAGAGGCAGATACAGATGCCCAAGAGGCAGCTCTCAGCCCCAAGGCTCCTACAAACCTAAACAATGGGGTGCTTCAGCTCCCAAAGGAGGAGAAGACAAATCACAACCTTATAGGAAACAGTCCCAATGACTTCCCTCTAAAAATGCCAAGCACTTACCTTTTGGCAGCACCCCTAGGGGGAAAGCTAGCACTTTTCTCACAAAATTGGCACACAATTACCCAGGACAAATGGGTACTGAATATTATTTCTCAGGGTTACAGGTTCCACTTTCACACCCTTCCAAAATCAAAAGGTATGCCGGATCTGCCACAAAACCAATGGGCAGAGGCACAAAAACAAATTGCTGCGCTCATGGACATGGGAGCTATTGAAAGAGTACCACAGCAAGAACAGGGACAAGGATTTTACTCGAGACTTTTCCTAGTACTCAGAAAGGACAAAGCATGGAGTCCAATACTGGACGTGTCAATCCTAAATACTTACCTGGATTTTCCAAAATTCAAAATGTTAACACTGCAGCAACTTCTACCCATGCTGGGCAAGAAGGCTTGGCTAGTTACTTTGGACCTCAAGGAGGCGTACCTGTATGTCCTAGTCAATCTTGCAGAAGATACCTCAGATTCATAGCAGGCTCAATGCATTACCAATTCTCTGCACTGCCCTTTGGCTTATCTACTGCGCCCAGGGTCTTCACTAAATGCCTGGCACCAGTAATTTCATTTTGCAGACAGAGGAATTCAGATATATTCCTACGTGGATGACTGCCTTATTCAAGCAAGAGAGCAAGGACATTCTTCTGAAACATCTGGCATTTGTAAAAAGATTACTAATTTGCCTAGTGTACACAGTAAACGAAAAGAAATCAAAACTAGTGCCCTCTCAAGAGATAATATTCCTTGGTGCAAGCTTAACTGCCCAGATGGCTTATCTCACGCCAGACAAGCAAAGGCAACTGACTCCTTACTTTCAAATGATGGCAACTAAGACCCAGCTCCTTGCAAGAAAAATTCTGCAGGCCCTGGGTTTCATGGCATCCTGCATTCTACTAATTCCATATGCAAGACTGCATATGAGGAAACTACAATGGTATCTGAAAAGTGTTTAGACTCAACATTGCCGCAGCCTGGAAACAATAATAACTTTAATTCCCTGCCTACAACAGAAGTTTCGATGGTTGTCCCGGGCCTGTCACCACAACAAGGGACAGCCTTTCACCTTACCCACAGCCAGGCAAACTATAACGGATGCATCGGATTATGCCAGGGGGGCACATATGGCAGGAAAATGTATTCAGGGCACATGGCCCAAGGAACAAATACATCTTCACATCAATTAAAAAGAGATGCTAGCTGTACAGAATGCCCTGACAGCTTTCAAGGACCTACTACATCCAGGACAACTATTAATAAAGACGGACAATACCACAGTTATGTGGTACATAAACAAGCAAGGGGGCACACATTCCTACCCGCTCTGCAGGCAAGCCATGACTTTGTGGAATACAGCACTGACCTATCAAGTACATCTGCAAGTGCAATTCCTGCCAGGAACGAAAAATACACTGACAGACGAACTAAGCAGAAATCTCATGGATCCTCGCAAATGGAAACTAAATCCACAGGTCTTCAACATAACAAGGAAATGGGGACGCCCAGACATAGTTCTTTTTGCCTCCCCTCACAACTGCCAACTACAGAAATTCTGCACAAGAACTTATCACTCACCAGCATGGAAAGCGGATGCTCTATCATTCAGCTGGAAAACCCTGACAGATTTGAAGTAGTTACTTCATTTGATCTGCAACCTGTGGGTGTCTGATCTGACCTCAGATCCGATCCGGCAGCTTTCCAAGCTCCAAGATCCGAGCTCCTAGCTCCTCCCCCTACCCATAATCCCCTACTACTAACCACATTACCCCAGATCGTTTTTTGCCGCGGCTGAAGAAGCTTCCCTGTGAAGAGCTCCTGGCTGGGTGAGATCATTGCTGGTTTTAAACAACCTTTTTTCAACCAAAGTTGTCGTTGTGTGTGTGCTAGCCCCTTTTTCTGCTCCTAGTGCTTGTTTTTGGTCCCTTTTGTTAATTTTATTCGCTAGCTTACCTTCACTCCCCCTCCCCCTCCTAGTGTTTGGGTGTGTGTGTGAATAATGTCTGAAGGGGCCTAAGGCCGTTTTTTCTAAATGTACTGAGTGTGGCCACAAGCTTTCCCCAGCTGATGGCCACACTCAGTGCGTTTTGTGCCTGGGGGCAGCCCATTTGTCAGAGGCCTGCCAGATCTGCGCGGCCTTTAACCCCCGGGCACTTTTGGATAGGAAGAACAAGCTGATCTTGGCGGGAAAGCTCCCCCAGGAGTCAGCTTCTTCTTCCTCTCCCGTTCGGGCTCCAGCTGCTTCGGCAGCTTCGGCGCCGTCTGTCCCCTTAGCTGTACCCGGGACTCGACCTCCCACTTCGGGTTTGAGCTCTGGGGAAACTAGTGCCTCTTCCCTTAGAGAGAAGAGGCACAAGGATAAGGAAGGACATAAGTCCCACAAAAGGTGGGCCGAACCTCATCCTTCGGCTCCGCTAGTGAAAGTGCTCAAGTCTCCGAGGGTCTCCGGATCCCCCTCCTCTCGGCGCCGTTCGCCCTGTTTCTCGCCGGAGGAGGAGGACAGGTCTCCCTCGATATCTTTGAGGCGGCCCTCCCGCCCGCCTCTACTACTTCGTCCAGGTCAACCCAAAGCATCTCCGAAGCGGATATGGATCGGATGATGCGTCGGTTCTTGCAGACCCAAGCTCTCGGGGCCGAGGGCTGAGCGTCGGATCCGAGGGAGTTGCTGTGTCTTCGGCGCTGTTGGCGCCGGAGCACACCTCTGCCTCGGCGCCGACTGCATCGGCTCCAACCCCGATCCCTTCCTCTGATCTGAAGAGATTGCTCTGAGGCTGGGGAGAGGGGCTCTCCTTCAGCTTTTGAGGTAGTGGAGAGGGTACTGTCGAGGTCCTCCAGATCCCCGACCCGGGCTTCGGATCCACCCGTACCCCCACTGTATGAGGGTCTGTCTTCCATCATCCGTCCATCAGGACAGCCTGCCCAAGCCCTCCGGCTAGTTCCCGCAGAGGAACAACAACCCGTGGACGAGCCCTCTTCGGACAGCCCCACCGAGGAGGTCCCTCAGAAGCATTGGTGCAAAAGGAGGCACCTGGACTCCCCCGAGTCTGTTACCACAGACACAGACTTAGATGATATGGAGGGTTCCCCAAGGTCACCCCCTGAAGATGTCCCCTTTGGAGACATCATGAAAATGTTGCGTATCAGAGGGGGGTGGTCAGCCCAAAAGCCCTCCCTTGATGAGTCCGTGTTCCTGGAGGCCTTTGAGGCAGGCACATCTACCTCCTGGGTGTCCCCTCCGGCCGACCCCCTGGTGGACTTAATTACCACCAGGGTGTGGAAGGAGCCCGACCCCGTGGAGCCAATCCCTAGGCGCCCCGATAAAGTCCACAGTCCCTCCACAGATAAACCGTCTTGGCCAAAGGAACCCCCGTTGATGCCATGTTGGTGGCAGCGGCCACCAAGAAAGAACTCGCGCAGGAGAGTTCTTCGGTTCACCCACCGGATAAGGAATCTCGAGCTCTTGACCGGATTGGGAAGCGGATGTTTGCTTCAGAGACCTTTTCCATAAGGGCGCTGAACTATATGGCACATACCATTAGGCTACAGCGAGACTTGATTAAGGAATACGCTGCAGCCCCCCCGGAGTCTATGTCGGTCCCAGACAAGAAGGTTTTTGAGACTCGAATGGCCACTCAAATCCATCTCCAATACATCTATGCGGCTTCTCTCCCACGCAACGGAGGGAGCCGCTAGAGCTAGCGGAGCCAGGGTCGTCTTGCGACGTCTCTCCTGGCTCCGTCTTTGCGACTTCACGGATCCCTTCAAGGCGTCCTTCGCAAACGCCCCTTTTGACGGTTCTGCCTTGTTTGGCAAAACTGTTCGCGACACACTGGTACAAAGCAAAAAGGACGGGAAGATGCTGTCTGCAGTCGGAGTCCGCTTCCCTAATCCCCAAAGATCCTTCTCCAGGAATCAGAGGGGACAAAAGAAGCTGTGGTTCCGTAAGTCTCAGCAATCCCATCCTGCTGCGGACCACTCGTCCTCTAGAGGCAGAGGAGGACAAGGTGGACGCCGGCCCAGAGGCAGAGGGGGGCCGTGTAACTTCAGGTCTAGAGAACCTTTCTCGGACAGACCCGCGCAACAGCCCTGAGGGCTTGCCCGACTGTCCCTCTCTGGAGGCAGTCGGGGGGCGGTTGTCGGAGCACCTGTCAAACTGGGAGTCCCTTACATCAGATCGATAGGTGCTCCGGATCATATCCGGAGGATACTCCATTCCATTCATAAACCTACCCCCCAAACCCAGACGTCTCCCCGATGTCCCACCCGATCAGAGGCAGGCAGCTGCTTTGGAGATTTCAAAGCTGCTAAGAAAAAGAGCCATCCAGCCCGTCCCCCCAGATCTGTCCGGATTGAGTTTACTCCAGATTCTTTTTGGTGCCAAAGAAAACGGGGACCTCAGACCCATCTTAGACCTTTCCGCTATCAACCTGTTCATACCAAAGGAAAAGTTCCGGATGGTCACTCTCCAACCAATTCTCCCCCTTCTGCGGGTGAACGACTGGATGTGCTCGTTAGATCTCAAGGATGCGTATTACCACATATTGATGGACAGACGATCCAGGAGGTTTCTCCGCTTCCGGCTCTGAGCCAGTCATTATCAATTCAGGGTTCTTCCATTCGGCCTCACCTCAGCCCCCAGAGTGTTCACCAAGGTCATGGCAGTGGTTGCAGCCCACCTGAGACTTCAGGGCATTCAGGTCTTCCCCTACCTAGACTGGTTCCTCACCGCGACCAACAGGCATCAGCTCTGTGTGGCGAGAGATTATGCTCTGTCTCTAGCCCACAACCTAGGCATCTCAGTGAACGAGCAGAAATCCTGCCTGCGCCCCACTCAAGCCCTAGAATTTATAGGGGCCAGGTTAGATACACGAATCACCCGAGTTGTTCCAACGTCAGTAAGGCTGAACAGCTTGTCGTATCAGGTGTTAGCCCTTCTTCGGAGCCCTGCTCCTCCGGCGGAGTTAGTCCTGAGGGCATTGGGGTCTATGTCAACAGCGATCGGTCTCTCTCTTCATGCCCGTCTGCGAATGCGCATATTACAATGGACCCTTCAAGTCCAATGGTCCCTGTCGATCCACCCGTTAAGCACGCCAATACCCCTGAGCAGGGTGTGCAGGGACTCCCTTCAGTGGTGGTTATATGCGCAGGAACTCAGAGAAGGGAGGCCCTTTGTGATCCCCCTGGTCGAAGCCACGTTGACCACGGACGCTTCTCGCCTCGGGTGGGGGGGGCATTGTTCAGGCAGATCCGTTCAAGGCACGTGGACTTCCCTAGAGACCGCATTGCATATCAATGTCCTAGAGATGGGGGCGGTGCTTTTGGCGTTGCAAGCTCTCCATGGCCTTCTTCCCCTGGGGACTATTGCAATCCAGACGGACAACATGTCAGTAGTCTGGTATATAAACAAACAAGGAGGGACCATATCTTATCCCCTGTGTCGAGAAGCCATGAGAGTGTGGGAATGGGCGATTTCCACCAACCGCTTTCTGATAGCAAAGCACATTCCGGGATGGTCCAACATATTAGCGGACAAGCTAAGTCGGGTGCTCCTCACTCCATACGAGTGGTCTCTGAATCCATCTGTTGCGAAGCAGATCTTCCACAAATGGGGTCAGCCTCGCTGCGATCTTTTCGCTTCTCCTTTAAACACAAAATGCAGCGAGTACTTCGCGATAGTTCCCCCCAGAGGGGAGACACCCAGAGACGCTCTAGTCCATGCTTCGCCCCCCGGACTCCTTTATGCTTATCCCCCCCTCCCACTCATGATGAAATTCATCCAGAAAGCCTGTCGGTTGGGGAGCAGAGTTATCCTCATAGCCCCATTCTGGCCTCGACAGATCTGGTTCCCCTTTCTGCGGTCTCACAGTATGACTCCTCCATGGATTCTGGATCCCAGTCCAGACCTAATCTCGCATCCAGCGGGATGCCCTACCCCGAACCTGGTCAATCTCAAACTTGCTGCTTGGTTGATCCAGTTCCATTAATGGCTAGGACTCCCGGTATCTCATCCCCCGTTAAGGCCATTCTGGTGGCGGCTCATAAACCGTCTACCAGAAAACTTTACAACAGTAAATGGAAACGTTTCTCCATCTGGGCCAAAGACAAAGACTTGGACCCATTTACTGTCCCTATTCCAACTATTCTGGACTTCCTTTCCCTGCTTTTTAGGCAGGGAGCAAGTGCCTCCATGGTTAAGGTGCAGCTGGCGGCCATCTCCCATTTTCATGTGGGGGACGGCATAGGCTCCTTAGCATCTACAAAGTTGTGCAAAACCTTCTTGAGAGGCGTTTTTCTTTTGAAACCACCTGTAAAGACTGTGGTTCCCCCGTGGGATCTCACACTGGTCTTGCAAGCCTTGACGAGACCACCTTTTCGAGCCTGTGGCCCCTGTTCCGTTGAAGTTCTTATCTTGGAAAATGGCTTTCTTGGTGGCTATTACTTCAGCCAAGAGGGTTTCAGAATTGCAAGCTCTGTGTATCAAACCTCCGTACCTTATCTTTCACAAGGATAGAGTGTCCCTCAGGACTAATCCGTCTTTCTTGCCTAAGGTGGCTACAGTATCAAATATTAATCAGTCAATAAATCTTCCTGTATTTTTCCCAAATTTTCACAACAAAGGTGAATACACGTTGCAGAAATTGGATGTACACAGACAACTGCGTTTTTACTTGCACAGGACTAGAGAGTTTCGCAAGTTGGACCAGTTGTTTGTTTCTTATGTAAAGTCAGCCATGGGCAAGGCAATTGCTAAAGTGACTGTAGCAAATTGGATCTGTCAGTGCATTATGCAGGGATACACTTAGTCTTGCAAGCCAGCTCCTGTTGGCATCCATGCTCATTCCACAAGATCTGTAGCTACCTCAACAGCCTTTTGGTTTAGGGTTCCAGTAGACGATATATGTTCAGCAGCTACCTTGTCCTCATCTCATACGTTCATTTCTCATTACAAGCTGGATATGATTTCCAGGAGTAGGGCTTCTTTTGGCTCCGCGGTGCTTCGGAATATCCTTCCGTAAGGACCCACCCAGGTTCTTGTAGGTTAGCTGGGGACTCTGTCCCACAGGTTGCAGATCAAATGAAGTAACTACTTCGGATAAAGAAGTTATGTACTCACCATAACGTTCCATCTGAGTAGATAATTCATTTGTCTGCAACCGACCCCCCCCCCCTGCCACCCCCCGAACCTGTCGGGAATTTTCTGATCACTCTGAGTTGGTTTCTGTCTCAAGTTGGTGAGGCAAAAAAAAAAAAAAAAACGATCTGAGGTAATGTGGTTAGTAGTAGGGGATTATGGTTAGGGGGCAGGAGCTAGGAGCGCGGATCTTGGAGCTTGGAAAGCTGCTGGATCGGATCTGAGGTCAGATCCGACACCCACAGGTTGCAGACAAATGACTCAGATGGAACGTTATGGTGAGTACATAACTTCTTTTTTATGCCTTCCCTGCACTGCCTATTCTTCCCAAGGTGCTCCTAGAAGTCAGACGAGAAGCCAAAAATGATCGTGATTGCCCCAAACTGGCCACGCCAGCACTGGTACCCAATCCTAAAGAGCTTGTCTCAAGGCCCAGCCTGGCCTTTACCTCAAATTCCTCATCTTCTGACTCAGCAAAACAATCAGATTCTGCACAGTCAACTCAGAACCTTAAATCTGGCTGCATGGCAGGTAATATAGCCACTCAGACCACACCTCTCTCTAAAGCTGTTATGGATGTCATTTTAGAAGCCAGGAGGCCCAGCGCTAGGAAATCTTATGCAGAAAAATGGAAGAGATTTTGTGCTTGGAACCAGGCACAAGGGCTCAAACCACTTGTTCCAAATATACCTCAGATTTTACAATACCTAACTGAGATGCTGGACAAAGGCCTATCCTTCTCATCTGTTAAGATCCATGCCTCTGCCATTTCAGCTCATTACAGTGCGGAACCTCCTATTTTTTTCATATCCACTACTAAGACAGTACCTCAGAGGGGCAAAAAACATAAGACCCCCAAGGAGAGCACCAATACCTACTTGGGATCTCAATTTTGTTTTAGAAAAGCTCACAGTGCCTCCTTTTGAACCAGCCAGCACAGCTGATATAAAATTCTTATCATGGAAAACTGCTCTGCTCCTAGCAATAACTTCAGCAAGAAGAGTCTCAGAGTTACAGGCATTAATCGCAGTGGAACCTTTCATCATTTTTCACCAGGACAGGGTCTCTCTAAGGACAAACCCAACATTCATGCCAAAGGTGGTTTCCAATGTGGCTCTTAACCAAACCATTCATTTGCAAACTTTCTATCCACAGCCCCAGAATAAAGGGGAGAGACTTCTGCACTCTTTGGACATACACAGACGGCTATGATTCTACTTGAACAAAACAAAAGCTTTCAGAAAAACTGAGCAACTGTTTGTAGCCTATGCTGCAGGATCACAAGGAAAGTCCATCTCGGAGCAGACAATTTCAAAATGGATAGGACACTGCATTCACTTCTGTTATGCACAACATGGCAAATCAGTACCTAAGGGCATTAGGCCACATTCTACCAGAGCAGCAGTCACTTCAGCAGCCTTTCTCAGAGGAGTACCAACCTAAGACATTTTAGAAGCTGCAACCTGCAGTTCAGTGCACACTTTCACCAAGCATTACCACTTACCTCTCTACTCTAAATCCAGAGCAGGTTTTGCCACTGCAGTTCTACAGGGCCTGGTAGCCTCTCCTAATCCTATTTAGGCCCAGCCACCCAACCTTAGCTTTGGGATTCAACCCAAGAGCAATGACTGCAACAGTGAAACACGATGAACATAGTACAGTTGTGTACCTACTATAAATGTAGATGTTAGAGTGTATTCACTGTTGCAGTCTAGGTTACCCGCCCACCATCCCCCTTTTCATTGCTGGGACTTTTCTGTACTTCTCAACTCTATACGACCTATGTGGTGTATTTGCTTGTAGATGAAGGAAATGTTTATTTTATTACATGTATGCTTTTTGGCATAATTTTTATTTTCAGCCTTCCTATCTGGGAGCACCTGACATCTGGGGCAATAAAAACTGAAGAAAATGGCATTGGTTGAATCTTTTATACCCCTGGCGCACTGACGTCAAGGAAGAGGCGACAGCAACTGACGCCGGACCTAGACTTTGGAACTCTGGCCGACTGCGGGTAGCCTGCCAGCAGGATAACCCAAGTGTAATGACTGCAACAGTGAATACACTCGGACATCCACATTTTACACTCTGACATCCACATTTATGGTAGGTACGCAACTGTACTTTCTCAGCCGTCACTCGAATGTTAGGTGTTCCTGCCATCCCAGCTGTCAGATTGGGAACCTTTTCAGTCATTTACTTCATTCTAATGCTTGTTCATGTCATCCAGAAAGTACAAGTGTAAGTGCGGCCGTCAGATACCTCACAAGGATGCCCCACGGTCAGTGTCTTGTTTAGGTAGGTAGGATGACTACAAGGCCTGTACTATTTGTCAGACGTTTGTGCCCAAAACTCTGCAGCCATCTGCACGCGCTCAGTCTATACGTAGAAAACCAAAGTCTCAAACAGTTAACCTTGGGTATGGAGTGTTCCGCTGACTTACCTGCCCAAGCGCTGAAAATGAAGGCCAAAACCGTCAGGCCTACGACTTCCACTGCGCCTCTTTCGTCCGATGCTCAGCCTGTGGCAGACGGCCTGGTTAAAGACTGACTCCAGTGCTTTGGATACAGTGGGTACTTTCATGGAAGCCACACAATCACACTGGAAGGGCATGTCCACAGAGATTTTTCTGATGCCGGGGGTGGGGTGGGGTTGGACGGACCAGCAATTTCGGTAGGCCTTCTGATCCCCTTTGTTTCCGTACAGTCACATTTTAGGTGGTCTTCCATTCAGACGCCTGCTAGGTCTCTCAAAAGGAAGGAAAAAATTAAAACCTGCATCTCCTGCTCTTGAAAGTACCCCAGACTGGCAGGCCTTCAGCCAAAGCCTCTTTAATGCTTTTATGGCCTTACAGCCTACCACTCCAGGGACATCCACTATACTCCTCCTATATTGAGCGCTAGGCCTCAGACATCAGATCCCTCTCTGAGGGAAGAGGAGAAATTCTCTCCCCCCGGGATATGGCTGCCCAGCGGAAGAATCCATTAATCCTGAACCCCCAGCACATGATTTGACCTTTGGGGAACTGCTAATAAAATGAAGGAACATTTCAAGTGGGAATCATCTGAAGTGACAGAGGTTCAAAAACAGTATTATGACCTCATTCAGATGGATTCCCCACCCCTACTGCTATTCCACCCATTCTACCTGCATTTCCGGGTGCCTTCTCTTCATCATCCTTTAGCGGAGACTCGCAACCCCCGCTTCACACAGACCTGACAGGTTTTATAAAGTCCCTGAGACTGCTAAGTTTCTAATCAAGTGTTCTGCTGCAGACCCTGCCACCATTTCCATTTCCAGTGATAAGGCTTCAAAATCATAGCCTACCTCCACCATCCTCCCAGCTAACAAGGACAACGAAACCATGGGACGTCTGGGTAAGAAAGTATATACATCTGCTACTCTGGCTTTCAGAGCTACTAATTACTGGATACACATGGCTAAATATGCCTTATCCATTTTGGAGAAAAACCTCTTAAAGAATTGTCTGACTCCCCAGATTTTGTTGACCGAGCTTCACTGTCTTCCTTAGTTGCTCTCGCTTTTCAGGTTACCAGGCACTCTGTAAAGTGCAATTTGATGCTGCTGAGGCCTCAGCCAGGTCAGCAGCATCAGCATCTGCTTTGAGAAGGGCCTCTACCAGATGGCTTTAGAGCCAAGCTGGTTGATGCTCCTTTGGATAATACAGGCCTGTTTGGAACAAAAGTGGCTGACTTATTTAAGTCATTACAACAAAAGGAGAAATGGATGTAGGGTTTAAAACACCTGCTGGTTTTTCCTATTCCAAAATTCCTGAGGAATTACCCAGCAAAAGCACAATTTATTAGAAAGCGCACTCGCCCTACTGCTCCCACAAGGCCTAGGAAAACACCCAAGAAGCAACCCTCTCTTACCAGAGCCTCCACATCTTCTAGTCAGAGACCGCCCTTTCAGGACAGGGTAGGTGTAGTAACTTGACTACCTGCCAACCTTAAAAACCCCACCTTCCCCCTTTATCCCTCTCCTGGTGCATCTCTCACCGCCTCCAAGAGTGGAAACTTATCACCTCCGACAAGTGGGTCCTTTCTGTAATACAAAAACAGGTATTTTATTACTTGGCTTATGCCTCCAACGAGAAGGGGTATCCCACAGCATCCATAAGAACAGCTCCGCCTATTGCAGCCAGTACTAGACAACCTGATGGCTCAAGGCACCATTCAAACAGTTCCACTGTCTTGAAAAGGAAGAGGTTTCTACTCCAGAATTTTCCTGGTCCCAAGAAAAGACGGTCACTGGAGGCCAATTCTGGACCTCTCACTATTCAGCCTCTTCCTTCAGGTTCCAACTTTCAGGATGTTGACCTTACAAACTCTTTCCACTCTTACTTCCCCAAGGGTTCATGGCCACCTTAGATATCAAGGATGCCTACCTTCACATCCCTGTAAAGGCTCACTTTCAAGAAACATCTGAGGTTCTCTGTGGGTTCCTCTCACTTTCAATTTTTTGCCTTGCCCTTTGGGATTTCCACTGCACCCAGAGTTTTCACCAAATGTCTGGCTCCAGTTATTGCTTTCTGCAGGACAAAAGGAATCCAGATATTCCCTTACCGGGACAACTTGCTCATTCAGGCAGACTGCAAACAAGCCCTTATTTAGTTACTTAAATTTGTTATCCGTGTAGTGTCCGACTGGGTCAGAAACCCGTTTTCAGCATAGTAAAGCTCCAGAACAGTACGAAACTTAAAGTACAGGTAAGCATTTACACCAAATATCAAAAGTACGTTAGAAAATGTTTCATAATCGCAGAAATATTAGGAGAAATAACTAGCTTATACATAGCAAGTAAAAATTAAATTAAGAAAAAATGTGGAAAAAAAGGGAGGGTGGCCTAATGGTTAAGGTGTTTGCCTTACAAACACAAGGTACAGGGTTTGAATCTCACAGGGGATAATTGGCTAGGCTTAAAAGTGCTCGCAAGGGCAGTTAGCCTAGTACTAATCTATGAACCTATCTATGAACCTATATGTAAAAACAGGTAGTTAATGTATACATTACACAAAAGGGCAAAAATGCAAGTGAAGTAAGAAATGAGCAGGGAAAAAATGAAAATCTGATGCACTAGAAGAGAAGAAAAAAGAATGAAGTAAAACTAGCCAGGAGGAATACAGGTGCAAAGCCAGTTAGCATATAGTTAATCTTTCAGGGAAGATTTAAATGTTAACAGGTTTGGAATTGTAAGATGTGCTGAGGAAGATTGTTCCAGTCCTTGGCAATTTTATATTAGTAGAGGGAGTTGCCATGACAGTTGAGACAGGGTTACTTTTAGCATTATTTTATTGGATGACCTTAGGAGCCCGCAGTTAGTGTTAGGCTGTAACAGGTTTGAAAGAGCTGGACAGTTTTCAGGGTTGTAAATGATATTTATGGGCACTAGAAAGTTGCCTTAACATTAACAGGTTGGGAAGCTCCAGCCAGTTGAGTTGACTGAGAACTGAACAGTGATGTATTTTATGGGGTCTATATTGAATCACCGAACACTTAGAAAAGTGAACGCTGATTCATCGACCCCATGTAAGCGAAAGCTTACAATCTCAAACAATCAGAACAGCGATTTTTTCCCCCAGGAAAAAAAAATCTCTGTTCCAAGAACCACACACAAAACGCACGCACACCACAAACTATTTCTAATGTGGGGTGCTTTGCACTCCACACCCCCCACCCCCTTACTTAAATATACCAACTCCGAGACCACACTACAGCAACGAAGAAGGCAAAATACCGAAGGCGGCCAAGCAATTTTTTCCCAGGGAAAGAATTCGTGTATATACAGCTTCGGTATTTTGCCGTTTCACGCTATAAAGTTCGATTAAGGCGCATTTGAAAGAATGCGTCTTCGATCAGCTAATAGGGAACCATTTTATGGGGTTGATTGGCAGCAAACTTAGCTAAATTGCTATAGTAGGATTCTAATTTATTTAGTCAGTTTTGGATAGATTTGTAAAGATCTGAGAGCAGTAGAGGAGGGTGGATAGCAAGTGAGATCTAGCTGTGGCAAGTCTAGCTTGTTGCGTAACGAAAGACTTGACCCTGTTGAGAGCACCAAGTTTGGAGTGAACTTTTTTGATTGCAAGGAATATGTGTTTATCAAATTTTAGAGAATCATCCATTGTAACTCCAAGCAGCTTGGTCTGATTGGTGGGTTTGATCATTTTCCCATTAGAGGAGTGTATGGAGAGGGGTGTTGTGCTGAGTTTGGATGTTTTGTTGGAGAAGAATATTAGCTTGGTCTTATTTGGGTTAAGAAGGAGTTGATGATTGGATAGATAAGTTTGTGTCCTGGAAAGATTTTTGCATTTTATTTATTTTGCAGTTCATTGAAGGAGTGGGCTGAACAGATGAGAGGAATCCTCAGCATACTGAATGATGTTGTCGTGTTGGGTAACAGTATTCAGGTTATTGGTAAAAAATAAGAAAGAGAAGGGGCCCAAGTATGGATCCTTTGGGGTACCCCTATGGTGACTGGTAATAGAGGAGAAAGGGTGTTAGCCCATTTGTTAGCCTGTTGACGGTTAGATAGATAACTATGGAACCATGTTATGGTTGAGATAGTGAGATAAGTGGCAAGTTTATTAAGAAGCTAGTGTGATAGTGTCAAAAGCTTTTGACATGTCTAGGAAAATAGCAGAGACTAGCTGTCCTTCATTTTTGAGGGAGTGAATGGTATCTGTAAAGGAAATGAGAGATGTGTTTGTACTGTGTTTAGGCCTGAAATCATGCTGAGAGCTGGATGGTACAAGTTGCCCTTGCAATCCTACAGTCCTATGGATTTCAGATCAACTTTCCAAAATTCCACCTGGAACTTAGTCAAGACATTGTCTTCTTGGGGTGCAGGATTCATACAGACATCATGAAAGCCTACCCCCCCCCAAAAAAAAGGTGGAAATCTTGATACAACACCTAATTCTGGCCCTGCAGACAACAGATTTAACCGCAAGGCAGTACCTCAGGCTCCTGGGCTACATGGCATCCACTATCCCCATGTTACCGTTAGCAAGGCTCCATATGAGGAAATTGCAGTGGTACCTCGGGTCAGTTTGAACCCAGCACTTCCACCCCCTGGAGTATAGGGTAGCCCTCCTGCCCTGCCTCAAACAAGAAATCCATTGGTGGTTGAAGCAGGTGAACCTCAACCCAGGTCTTCCCCTCCAACCACCTCAACCCAAAACAGATCATGCACACAGATGCCTCGGAGTTGGACTGGAGAGCAACTCTGGGGCATCTGTGAGTGCAAGGGGTGTGGCCATGTCCACACAGGAAAGAACACATCAGTATCTGTGAGAAGAGGGCAATATTATTGGCTCTCCAAGCCTTCAAAACCAATTTACAACAAGGACCACTAAAAATCTTTACAGACAGGGTTGCGAGGGTGGTCTAATGGTTAAGATGCTTGCCTTACAAACACAAGGTACATGGTTTGAGTCTCAGAAGAGATAATTAGCTGTGCTTAAAATGGCTTGCAAGGGCAGTTAACTGAGTACTAATCTATGAACCTATAACAGTACCACAGTGCTGTGGTATCTCAGCAAGCGGGGGAGGACCAAATCTTATTTGCTTTGCTGACTAGTTTTCCTGGTGTGGGAACTGGCCACCTCCCAGGGAGTTACCTACAGGTGGTTTGCATACCTTCACAACAGAATTCTCAGGCAGACTCCCTCAGCAGATTCATGATGAACAACCACGAATGAATGCTTCACAGAGATGTCTTCCTGGACCTAGTCCACTGTTGGGGTACACCTCACATAGACTCGTTTGCCTCCTCCTTCATCAGGCAACTTCCTTCCATACCCTCAGGTTATGGCAATGGATGCCTTCTCAGTCTCCTAGAAGGGGATGTTTCCCCTGTGCATTCCCGACTTGTTCAGAAGGTCATGCTGAAGATCCAGCAGGACACGCCAAAAATTTTGCTGTTGGCTCCCTACTGGCCAAGACAGCAATTGGTCCCTCCTCCGCTTACTACTATTAAATGGCAGTCACCACAAGTTACCCCTCAGAGTGGACCTTCTCACACAGCACAAGGAATCCCAGATACACCCACAGTGGCAATTTCTGCACCTCACCCTGTGGGTGATAGGATTCTGATCTCTTTCAGACACCTTTACTATGAGGACATGCTCGGTGTCCTGAAGGAGGCCAGGAAACCAAATACAAGAAAATCTTAACTGTCAAAGTGGAAGAGGTTATCAATATGGTCTCTCAAAAGGCAGTTAGACCCGCTGGAAAGTGAGACGACTCTAGTACGGTCCTACCTGTGTGAACTATTGCAGACAGAGCTGGCTTACTTATCCATTAAAGCCCACTTGTCTGCCATTTCAGCATATCTTCCCCTGGATCCCCCCAGCTTTCAGACTTGTCAGCTAAGATGTTCATAGTGTTACACTTTTGCAGTCATTACTCTTGGTTTATCCTGCTGGCAGGCTACCCGCAGTCGGCCTGAATTCCAAAGTCTTGGTCCGGCGTTGGTTGCTGTCGCTTCTTCCCTGATGTCCGTGCGCCAGGGGTATGAAAGATGCAGCCGACGCCTTTTTCTTCAGTCTTTCTTACTGCACGGTGCCCGAAGCAGAAGCAGTTCACAAGTGCCGGTCGGCCGAATCCTGAGATTTTCGTGTTCGAATTTCAGATCCATGTTTTCATTTAAAGCTAAGTACCCCGTTGGGGAAACTTTTTTTCTTGCTCCAGACCAATGTCAGAAAAAGTTAATAATTATATTTCTTGTGGGAAGCAAATAACTTGTAAGGGCTTCCATTTTTATTGTATTCCTTGCCTAGGCCCTGATCACGACGTTGCTAATTGCAGGTTTTGTGCTAGATTTAACCAATGCACTGTTGAGTGTCGGTATGATTTTGCTTTTAATTACTTTGGCTGAAGATTTAATTACACAATGTCGTCGGATAGCCATCTGACTACCGCAATTCACAAGAAACGCAAGGAAAAGGACAGGCATCTGAGGTCCAAAACTGACGACGAGGCTTCTTCTAAGCCAGTCGCCGGTTCTCAGTGAGGCGCTTTCGCAGCCCCTGATGCCCGCTACCTCAGAGCCACAGGCCACTTCCGACTCCCTTGTGGAGCAGGCTAAGCGGCTGGAAACTCAAGGTATTGGACACTTGGAAAATATTCCCTCAGATGGGTCCGGAGCTGCTGAGTAGGCATCGGCTTCTGAGGGTGTTTTCAGGCGTTCACAGTTATATATAAAACCGACTACAGCTTCAAAGGCAAAGACTAAAGCACCACTAAAGACAAAGAAACAAGTGCAGCAAGCCCATGGACAGGCCTCCATGCCTAAAAAACAGATGCTCAAAATGGCCGAAGACCTAATTACTTTGATCAGGGGTTCCCTTCCCCCTCCTGATAAGAGGCCTAGGCAAGAGACAGAATATGAATCTTCAGATCAGGTTTCCAATTCCTCTGACTCCTCTTCTGAACAGGAATACTCTCGTCCTCTCTGAGGATTCTGATGCTGAAGAATCTATCCCTTCAGCTTCTCCTCCTGTGGGATTTTTTCTTTTGGGGAAACCCTGCATACCATGAGGGAGCACTTCCACTGGGAGAGCCAAGACTACTCAGAATCTAAGAAAAGGCTCGGAGACTTCTTTTTACTACCTCAGCACAGGCCTCTTGCTATCCCCCGTTTTAGACATTGTAGATGTATTTTCAGAGTCCGGCCTGTCTCCTGACTCTTTACCCGGTGCACCTGTTAAGCCAGACAGATACTACAGAGTTCCAGATTCACATAAATTTCTTTATAAAAACCCTGCTGCTGACCCAGAAACTATTTCTCAGGGTCCCACAGGGGTCAAGGCTTCCACTGCAAAAAAACCTATCCCCTCTGATAGGGATTCAAGGGCACTGGACAGATGGGGGGAAAAAGGTTTACACTTCTGCTACCTTGGCTGTGAGGGCTTTAAATTGTCAATTTCATATGCTTAAATATCAGCAATACTTAATGTCACTGCTTAAACAGAAAATGTTAGCAGATTCTGAATGTGCAGAAAACAAGTAAATGCAGGATTTGTTGCATGCAACTGAACAAGTGAGAAAGCATACTTTGCAATGTGGTTTTGAATCTCTGGAGGAGGCCTCTTGCAGGGATGTTACAGATTCTGTCATTAGGAGGCATGCTTGGTTAAAGGAACAAAATCTGCATGATCATGTTAAAGCAAAATTATTAGATGCTCCATTACAGCATGATACTTTGGTGTTAAAGCAGAACAGGTGTTGAAGAAAATGGAGGACAAAGCGAAATCTATGCAGACAGTTAAGGATTTCTTACAGGTACAGCCACCCAGATTTAGCAGGAACTGGCCTACAAAGAACTGGTCCTTTCCAGTGTCAGACAGGCCACAATGAGGCAGATCCCAGCCCCAAGGCTCATACAGGCCTAAACAATGAGGTGCTTCTACCTCCAAAAGCGGAGAAGACAAATCACAGCCATACAGGAAACCGTTCCAGTGACTTTCCTCTGCCAGCACCAAGCACTTATCTTTTGGCAGGCCCCTTAGTGGGAAAACTAGCACTTTTTTCACAAAATTGGCACGTGATCACCCAGGACAAATGGGTCTTGAATATAGTGTCTCAGGGCTACAGGTTCCACTTTCACACCCTGCCCAAGGGCAAAAGGTATGCAAGACCTGCCACACAATCAATGAGCAGAGGCACAAAAGCAAGTGTCATCCCTCATGGACATGAGGGCCATTCAGCGAGTACCACAGCAAGAGCAGGGACAAGGATTTTACTTGAGACTTTTCTTGGTACCCAGAAAGCACAAAGCCTGGAGACCAGTACTAGGCCTATCTATTCTAAACACATTTCTGGACGTTCCAAAATTCAAAATGTTGACTCTGCAGCAGCTTCTGCCCATGCTGGGCAAGAAGGCTTGGCTTGTAACTTTGGACCTAAAAGAGGCATACCTGCATGTCCCAGTCAGACAATCTTGCAGAAGATACCTCAGATTCATAGCTGGCTCAATGCACTACCAATTCTCTGCACTGCCCTTTGGCTTATCTACTGCGCCCAGGGTCTTCACAAAATGCCTGGCACCAGTAATTGCATTTTGCAGACTAAGAGGAATTCAAATATATCCTTACTAGGACGACTGCCTTATTCAAGCAGAAAACAAGGACATTCTACTAACGCATCTGGCGTTTGTAAAAAGATTACTAATTTGCCTAGGGTACACAGTAAACGAAAAGAAATCAAAACTAGTACCTTCTCAAGAGATATTATTCCTGGGTGCAAGCTTAAATACAACTGCCCAGATGGCTTATCTCACGCCAGACAAACAAAAGCAACTGACTTCTTACTTCAAAATTTTGGCAACAAAGACCCAGTTATCTGCAAGAAAAATTCTGCAGGCTTTGGGCTTCATGGCATCCTGCATTCTGCTAATTCCATATGTCAGACTGCATATGAGGAAACTACATTGGGTATCTAAAAAGTGTTTGGACTCAACATTGCCACAGCCTGGAAACATTAATTACCCTCAGTCCCTGCCTGTAACAGTAGTGTCGATGGTGAGCACAGGCCTGTCACCACAACAAGGGACAGCCATTCACTTTACCCACAGCCAGGCAGACACTAACCACGGATGCATCAGATTATGCGTGGGGGGCCCACATGGCAGGAAAATGTATTCAGGGCACATGGCCCGCAAGCCAGATGCATCTTCATATCAATCAAAAAGAGATGTTAGCTGTTCAGAATGCCCTGACAGCTTTCAAGGATCTACTTCATCCAGGACAACTACTGATAAAGACGGACAACACCACAGTCATGTGGTACATAAACAAGCAGGGAGGCACACATTCCTACCCCCTCTGCAGACAAGCCATGACTTTGTGGGACACAGCATTGACTTGTCAAGTTCACCTGCAAGCACAATTCCTGCCAGGAAAGATAAATTCTCTGGCAGACGAATTAAGCAGAAACCTCATGGATCCCCACGAGTGGAAACTGGATCCACAAGTCTTCAGCATAACAAGGAAATGGGGACGCCCAGACATCTATTTGCCTCCCCTCACAACTGCCAACTACAGAGATTCTGCACAAGGACTTATCACAAGCAAACATGAAAAGTGGATGCCATATCCTTCAGCTGGAAAAACCTAACAGTATATGCCTTTCCTCCATTGCCTCTCCTCCCCAAGGTACTCCTAAAGGTCAAACAGGAGAAGCCAAAAATGATACTGATTGTCCCAGACTGGCCACGCCAGCACTGGTAACCAATCCTAAAGAACTTGTCTCAAGGTCCAGCCTGGACATTGCATCAAATTCCTCACTTACTGACCCAACAAAACAATCTGATCCTGCACAGCCAACTCTGGACCTTAAATCTGTCAGCATGGTGGATAATGTAGCCATTCAGAACACTCCTCTCTCCAAAGCTGTGATGGATGTTATTTTGGAGGTCAGGAGGCTCAGTACCAGAAAATCTTATGCAGAAAAATGGAAGAGATTCTGTGCTTGGAACCAGGCACAAGGAATTGACACGTTTGTACCAAATATTCCTCATATTTTACAATACTTAACTGAGATGCTGGACAAAGGCCTATCCTTTTCATCAATTAAGATCCATGCCTCTGCCATTTCACCCCAATACAATACGGAACCACCTATCTTTTCTCATCCTTTAAGGCCAGTACCTCAGAGGTGCCAAAAGCATAAGACCTCCAAGGGGAGCACCAATACCAGCATGGGACCTCAATTAGTTTCATAGTATAGTACTAGGCTATCTGCCCTAGGGCATTTATAAGCCTAGCCAAAGTGTACGTGGCTTTCGCCACCCCATGTAATGATACAAAAGTGTACAATTTAAATTA
The DNA here is from genome assembly GCF_019279795.1 of Protopterus annectens. Classification (NCBI taxonomy): domain Eukaryota; kingdom Metazoa; phylum Chordata; order Ceratodontiformes; family Protopteridae; genus Protopterus; species Protopterus annectens. Next base: position 1,291,982,925 of record NC_056726.1, on the reverse strand, counting down.
AATTTAATTTACTGTGCCTCTATCTAGCAATGAGACAGAGATGACCCAGGGGTAAACCTACTATCACCCATCCATTCGTCCAGATTTCTCTTGAAGAGAGTCAGTGAGGGGCTCTGCCTAATATGGACAGGTATCCTGTTCCAGAGTGCGGGAAGCCTCTGGGTTATGAATCTGTCCCTCCAGCATGTCCTATTCATATTTGTGCTGAGGTTTAGATCTTTAGCTCTCGCGGCTCTGATGGATTTGGATTTTTTGAGGTGGAGCATGTCCATTAATTCTGAATTGGACATGGCCTTGTACGCAAGGCACAGATCACCTCTGATCAGGCGGTATGCTACTGAATAGAGCTGGAGCTTTTTCAGTCTGGCAGCATATGACATATGCTGGAGACCCTTGATCCTCTTGGTAAGGTACTTTTGGGGTCTCTCCAGCTGCTGCAGGTGCCGGGTGAGGTACATACCAAATGGGACATTGTACTTGATCATAGGCCTGATAAGGGAGAAATATAAGGGTACAGTGACATCCTTTGATCTGGATGTGAATCCCTTTATGATAAGGTGGGCAAGGTAGAAGGTCTTTCTAACCACTTTGGTGACGTGGGTGTCAAATGAGAGGTCACTGTCAACTTGGGTCCCCAGGTCTCTGATTACTTTTTCCGTACTTAGTGGATTACCACCTATGTTGTAATTTGTGGGTACCTTGTTTTTTCCAAAGGGGATGACTATCCATTTTTTGGCATTTAGTTTTAAGGCCATGACTCTGGCACCAGTCGTCTGTTTCTGTGAGGCCCTTCTGGAGGATGCATGTGTCAGCTGGTGTGTCGACTATGGTGCCTAGTTTGCAGTCGTCTGCGAACTTTGTCCGCCACAACCCCCCTATGTTTGCCTGCGCATCTGAGAAATAAATGCCGAACAAGAGGGGTCCCAAGACAGAGCCCTGCGGGACTCCACTTGTGACTGGCTTAGAGTTTGACATAGCTCCTGCTATTCTGACTTTGTGGGTTCTGTCCTTTAGCCAGTTTGCAACCCATCTTGTGACAAACGGGTTTACATTTAAGCTGTGGAGCTTGTCTATGATGCCTGAGTGGGGTATTGTGTTGAAGGCTTTTGCCAGATCCAGGTAGGCTGTATGAACTGCTTTGCTTTCATCGATGGCTCTAGTGACTGTTTCAAAAAAGTCCACCAGGTTTAAAAGACAGGATCTTACTTTTACAAAGCCGAACTGGGTAGGGTCAATTGTCTGTAGGTCCCCGATGTCTTTGTTTATGAGTTCCATTATCCTTTCCATAGCTTTGCAGACCAGGCTGGTCAAGCTTATGGGGCGGTAGTTTCCAGGGTCTGTAGAGGTGCCACCTTTTCCTGTAGCAAGGCTAAGATTAAACAGCGTTCTTATGTGCGGGTTTAGCTCGTCTAGGAGTTCACGTAGCATGCAACCCGGGACACCGTTAGGTCCCATGGATGCTGTATTTTTAGCTTTGCTGAGGGCAGCTCTCACCTGGATATTTGAGATTTCAGGGAGGTTGCATTCAGCTGAGATATTTATTTCGTCTTTTGGGGGAGAGGGAGGGGAGAAATTTGCACTGAACCTGTCTGCCGGCAATATCTGTGGGTTCAGTGTATTTTTTGCCGTTATGAACTAACTCTGCGCATATCTGAGGGTTTCCGCCCAGGTTTCTAACATAACTGAAGAAGGCCTTGTGATTATCTTTAGTGTCCTTAGCAATTTTTCTCTCGAAGTTAGCCTTTGATGATTTTATTAGCGAACATAGTTTTTTGCTAGTGCTGATCAGGGATGCCTTCCCTTTATGGGATTTTGCTCTGTCTTGCAGTAGCTTCCTTCTCTTGTTATAAAGTTTGTTTATGGCTGGGGTCCACCAGATAGGATGATTGCCTTTGGTGGAAAGGGTCTTGGTTTTATTTGGGATTGCATGATCCATGCATTCTTGGAGATGCCCGTAGAAAGCATTTGTGAAGGATTCATCAGTGTGGGATGTGGTTTCCACTGGCCCAGGGGGCTTGAAGGATACCATTTCAGTCCTAAGGAGTGTAAAGTCGGCTTTTGAGAAGTTTCTCACTGTGGTCTTTTGTGCTGGGGGTGGAGGTGGGATGTGAATATCTAGGGTTATTAGTTTATGGTCTGATCTCACTAGTGAGGGGTATACTTCCGGTGTTGAGCATTTTGTCCCCATGTTTGTGATGATCAGGTCAAGTATATTGTTTCCCCTTGTGGGGGAGGTGACTAGTTGTTCCATCGCATTTGAGTTGATGAATTCCTGGAACCTTTGGGCTAGGGTGTTGGGGCTTGAGTAATGCACCCAGTCTATGTTTGGGTAGTTGAAGTCTCCCAATATGATGGTATTTGGTGAGACATTCATATTCTCCAGTGTCTTCCGGAAGGCTAAATGGAGTTCCTGAGATTGCGAGGGTGGCCTGTAGCATGCTACAAGTTGTATAGCAGTTTTGCCTACGGTTAATTGCACATGAATGGTCTCCGATGCTTCGTGCGTTGCCACTAACCTGAAGGTGTGGATGTCTTTAATGAATATGGGCACTCCCCCTCCTTTTGTGGTTCGGCCCAGGTTTTGGGGCCGAAATGCATGATACGAGGTATAACCTGGTAGGGCTGGGGTGCTCTCAGGAGCCTTGAACCAGGTTTCAGTTACTGCACAGACATCGATGCTCTCCATACTGAGGAGTGCTTCGAGAGCCTGCATCTTGAGATTTAGACTTCTGGCGTTGAGCAGCATTACCCTTAGCTTTTTTCCTTTATTGTTTTCTAAGGTGGTGGGTTTGTCCTATGAGCCTTGCCTAAAAAAGGCACTATGGGGGTGGCAAGAGCCTTAGCCAATATCCGGAAGCCCAGTGGTGACAGGTGCAAGCCGTCCCTTGTGAAACAGCGTGGCTTGTCCAGCATGTCGTCCCAAGCAGACAGACATTGGATCCCCCTAGAATGGCACCAGTAATTGAGCCAATTACATGTATGGGCAATCTATTCCAGAGTCTGGGGAGTCTGTGGGTCAGGAACCTATCCCTCCAGCATGTTTTGTTTATTGTGATGACAGGGTTTAGATCCCTGGAGCGTGTAGCTCTGAGGGATTGGGATTTCTTTAAGTGTAGCATGTCCAACAGCTCTGGGTTTGACATGGCCTTGTATGTTAAGCAAAGATCGCCTCTGAGTAGACGATATGCGACCGAGTATAGCTGGAGTTTTTTAAGGCGGTCAGTGTAGGGCATCCGCTTTAGGCCTGTGATTCTTTTAATGAGGTATTTCTGTGGCTTTTCCAGTTGTTGCAGATGTCTTGAGAGGTACATACCAAACACAAAACCAAGTCCATCAGACAAGCTGATCAAATGTTTGTCTTCTTCCACCCCAGGGCCCTAGGGAAGGCAGTAACCAAACAATTTCAAATTTCCAAGCTGTCACCTTTTGCTCCAAACACCATGGGAAATCCCAGCAAGGTACTGTCAAGGCACACTCCATCAGAGCAGTGGCCTCCTCAGGGGCATTCTTCAGGAGTTTGGATACCTCCACTATACTGTAAGCAGCTACTTGGTCGTCGATGCACACCTTCACCAAACATTACATGTTAGACCACATTTCTAGGGTCAAAACTGGGTTTGTTAGGGCTATCCCACATGGATTCCTGGAGAACTCTACTAGGCCACCTCTCCCTTCTTCAAAGTGAACTTTGGCACTCACCCATACGTGATGAATACTGCAACATGTGAATAGAAGGACATAGAAAAGTTGTGTAAAATCTTACCATAACCATAGATGTCTTTCTCTTTCATGTTGCAGTATTGTTTCCCACCCACCTACCCCTCCTGTTTTGCAACATTTCCCTTTCTGGATGGCACAGGACTGGCATTACCCTTGCTAGGACTGGTTCCAGCTGGGGCTTACAGATGTTCTTAGTGTTTCACTGTTGCAGTCATATTTGAGTTATCCCTGCCAGGGAAGCCCTCGGCCGGCCCGAATACCAGAGGTTTAGTGCTTCTGCGTTGGTTGCTGTCACTTCAGGACTGACGTCATTTCGTCACTTGTATAAAGTAAGGCAGCCGACGCCATTACATCATTCTTTGTTGCTGTGGAGGCTGAAGCAGAAGCAGTTCGCATGAGTGCCGGTCTACCAAATCGAAGTTGAAGTCTTCTAAAGCTAAGTACCCCATTGGGGATCCTTTTTTCTTGCACTAACTGATGTCAGAAAAAGTTAACAATTGTCTCACCTGTGGAAAGCAAATACCACACAGAGACTTTCATTCTTATTCCATCACTTGTTTAGGCCCAGACCACGATGTCCCCCGTTGTCACTTATGTGCTTTGTTCAACGTCACAACTATTTGTCATCGGGCACTTACTGTAGCTATATGTTTTCGCTTACAGTCCTCGAATTCCGATGTGGCTTCAGTAAGCCTTCTGACAGCAGATCATCTGAAAAAAAAAAAACGTAAAGATAAAGACAGAGAAGACTGCACAGATCCAAACCTACTGACGATGTTTCCGTTAACCTAGTAGTCAGTTCTCCGGTCCTCAGTGAGGCACTTTCGCAGACCCCGATGCCCACTCCTGTGGATTCGCAGGCCACTACCGAGAGCGGTCATCCCTACCTTGGATGAGTCCAGAGCCGCTGAGCAGGCACCGGCTTCCAAGAAAGTCCTTCGCACTACCAATTCTCGACAGAAAATGACCGCATTTCTTAGGCCCAGGGTACGAACCACACCCAAGAAACCAACGACCCAATCTCGGGCACCTGCTTCCTTGGCTCAATCTCAAATGCTTAAAAAGGCAAAAGATCTTATGCTGATCAGAGGACACCAAGCTACCCCCTCCAAAAGGAAGAGAGATCTGTCCCCTGTAGTTTTGTCTGAACACGAGTCAGATGACTCTGATGTATCTGAATATGAAGACATGCAACCCCTCTCTACCTATTAGGATACTGATGCAGAGGACTCCATCCCTTCAGCCTCTCCCCCAGAGGATTTTTCTTTTGGGGAAACCCTTCATACCTTAAGCGAGCATTTCCAATGGTATAGAGTCATGACTACCCTCAGTCTAAAAAGAGATTCAGGGAATTCTTAGATCTTCCACAGTGCAGACCCTTGGCCATCCGCCCAGTCCTGGATGTTGTGGAGGATGGTTTCCTAGAATCCAGCTGGACTCCTGAAACCCTCCATCCTGCACCCAGAAAACCAGACAGGTACTATAGAGTCCCTGACTCACAAATTTCTTTTTAAAAATCGTACTGCTGACCCTGAGGTAATTTCTCAAGGGCCTAAAGAGATTAAAGCAACCTCTGCTAAAATACCCACCCCCTCAGATAGGGAATCCTGAGCACTAGACAGATGGGGTAAAAAAGTATACACCTCAGCTACTCTTGCTATCAGGGCTAAATTGTCAGTTCCATATGCTAAAATTTCAGCAACACACCCTGAAACTCCTCAAACAAAAAATGGCTTCCTTTCCTGCTTGTGCAGAATTTAAAGAGTTACAAGTGTTAATGCAGTCTGCAAGTCAAGTAACTAAACACACCTTGCGCTGTGGTTTCGATGCTCTAGAAGCTTCTTGCAGGGCAGCAGTCACTAGATCTGTCATTAGAAGGCACGCTTGGCTTAAGGAACAGCCCCTGCCAGACCATGTGAAATCTAAATTGTTAGATGCCTCCTTGCACAAAGACAACTTATTTGGCACTCGGGCAGAAGAGGTCTTAAGATGGAAGAAAAAGCAAAATCTATGCAGACAGTTAAGGCTTTCCTGCAGGTCCAGCCACCTAGATTCAGCAGGCATTCTCCCACAAAGCACTGGTCCTTTCCTGCTCTCACTGAGCCAGTCCAGCCCAGGCCCCGTGGAACCAGGCCCCCCCCCCCCCCACCAGACAGCAGCCGCAGGGAATGCAGAGATCTAAGCAGTGGACTACCTCCACTTCAAAACCAGGGAGTTCTAAGCCAGGTCTGCTTCACGATGTCGAAAGCAGACAACATCGAAAGCACAGAATATCGTGTAGGTAAGCAGAAATCTCCGTAAGGGGAGATTTCCGTTTACCTCAATGTAGTGCAGTCTTGGAGTTGGAATATTTAAGTGGGGGGGTGCAGGGGGGCTTGCCCCCCTTGTCTACGCTAGTTAGTTTTTATTTTTGTTTGTTTTTTTTTAAACTTTATTCGGTGTTTTACTACATTGATCACTAGAGGTCAACCTTTAGTGATTCGATGTAGTAAGATTTCGATAACGTGATATAGACTCTTCTAAGCCACCCCCTTATGGTAAGAACTCACAATGACTCGTCTCCCCTACCCCCTCCCTCTGCCCACCTTCATTTACCCCTAGGAGGAAAAAACTCCTTTCACGCAAGCACCTGGGCCACCATTACCAGTGACCACTGGGTTCTCAACATAGTCTCTCAGGGATCCAAAGTTCCCAGATCTACCTCCAAACCAGTGGGAAGAGGTGCAAAAGCAAATCCTTTCCTTGCTTTCTGTGAGGGCAGTAGAGCACGTTATTGCAGAAACAGATAGGCCAAGGTTTCTACTCCACACTTTTTCTGGTGCCCAGAAAAGAGGGCACCTGGTACCCCATCCTCGATCTATCCATTCTAAACACCTTCCTGGTCATCCCAAAATTCAAAATGCTTACCCTACAGCAGCTGCTTCCCCATGCTCCCCAAGGATGCTTAGCTAGCCACCCTAGATCTAAAAGAGGCCTACCTCCACATTCCTATTGGGGAATCGTGCAGGAAATGTCTCTGTTTCAGGGCAGGATCTCAACACTTTCAGTTCACTCCACTTCCTTTTGGCTTATCTACTGCTCCCAGAGTTTTCACAAAATGTCTGGCTCCAGCCATTGCCTTTTGAAGACAAAGGAATATCCAGATTTACCCATACTTAGACTGCTGCCTTATTCAGGCAGTCAGCCAGGAAAAGCTGCTCAAGCACCTGGCCTTTGTAAAGACCTTACTAACCTCCCTAGGGTACACAATCAACGAAAATAAATCCTAACAGTTGCACACCCAAAGGCTTATCTTCCTGGGAGCAAGCCTGGACACAGCATGCCAGATGACATTCCTTACATCAGAAAAAACAAATTTTCCTGACAGCCTGCTTCTCTCGACTATCCACCAGACCCAGTTATCTGCAAGGAAGAACCCTGCAAGCTCTGGGGTTCATGGCATCTTGCATACTACTCATTCCATATGCCAGACTGAATATGAGGAAAAGTACAGATGTCCTTCAAGGATGCATCTGCAGTCCTTACAAATGGGTTGTCCTGTCGTCAGGCAGCCCTTCGGTCGGCCGGATTCCAAAGTCTGGGTCTGGCTTCGGCTGGTGTCGCACTTCACCCGACGTCATCGCTGCAGTTTTTTGGGTATAAAGGCATCAGCCGACACCATTTTCCTCAGTCTTTCTTGCCGCGTGGCCAAGCAGAAGCTGTTCGCAAGTGCCGGTCGGTCAGATCCAGAGATTACTACTACCGAATACTACTTCAAGACTTCTAAAAGCTAAGTACCCGTTGGGGACTCTTTCTTGCCTCAGCCGATGTCAGAGAAAGTGAATAACTGTTTATCTTGTGGGAAACAAATACCTCATAAAGATTTCCACTCCTACTGCATACATTGTTTAGGCCCAGACCACGACGTAGCAGCTTGTCTAGCCTGTGCTTCTTTTAACCGACGGACGCTTAGACGTCGGTCGGAGTTTGCTGAACAGTTTTTCGGCTCTGATTTTGCCTATATTATGCCGTCGGATCCTCCGACAATGCAAATTACCAAAAAACGCAAAGAAAAGGACCGACACTCCCGGTCCGCGGTTTCGGCCGAAACCGCGGTTAAGCAAACCGCGAGTGTCTCGGTTTTGGCCGAAACCGAAGAAAAAGGGTTCTTTCTTCAGCCGAAACCATGCCTTCTACCGAGGCCTCCTCTAACCTGGTAGAATCGGCTTCTGAAATCCAACCTTCTGTTGCGGTTTCTCAGGAATTATCAGACACTATTCCCTTGGATATTTCAACCCCTGCACGTGGAGCTGCTAGGCCTCCTGCAGCCATGTCTATTAAGGCCTTTGCCAGGGCTAAAGCAGCCAAAGCTTCAAAAACGGTGCCTGCCAAACCCCCCTCTCACAGGCCCAGCACCAGTTCCCATATGCTTTCTTTGGCTGAGGATCTCATTTCTTTAATTCGTGGATCCCAGCCTCATCCAGACAGGACCTCTCACCCACCTCCAGAAAAGAGGCCTAGAGCAGAGCCCCCTGAGCCAGTATCCACAGATGATTCCTCTGATGACTCAGAACATACAGACCCTCCTGAGGCTCCTTATTCCCCTTACGAAGACTCTGATGCTGAAGAGTCCATTCCTTCAACCTCTCCACCTGAGGAATTTTCCTTTGGGGAAACCTTGCATGCTATGAGGGAACAATTTCAGTGGCAGGGCCAAGATTTCTCAGACTCCAGAAAAAGGCTTAGAACCTTTCTACATTTGCCACAACATAGGCCTTTAGCTATACCTCCAGTTCTTTCTGTTGTAGAGGATGCATTTAATGATGCTTGCACTGCTCCTGATTCATTACCTCCGGCCCCTGCTAAGCCCGATAGGTTCTACAGGGTCCCGGACACTCATCACCATTTATACAAGGCTCCTTTTGCAGATCCAGAGACTATCTCCCAGGGCCCTAAAGCTGTAGCAACTACATCTACTAAAACCCCTCCCTCTGAAAGGGAATCCAGGTCCTTAGAGAGATGGGGTAAAAAACTTTACACCTCTGCTACTTTGTCAGCTAGGGCTTTGAACTGCCAATTTCATATGATTCAATATCAAGAGTTTATGCTTGACCAGTTAACTAAAAAAGCTGTCCTCTGAAGAATCATTAGATAAAAATATGTTCAGGAAATGGTACATAACATACAGCAGGTTAGTAACCATTCTTTAAAATGTGGCTATGATGCACTGGAGGCTTCCTTTAGATCAGCCATGACTGGCACAGTTATCAGGAGACATGCATGGTTGAAAGAGCAGGCATTACCAGACCATGTCAAATCAAAGCTTTTGGATGCACCCATGGACAAGGTCAATTTATTTGGTTCCCCTGCACAGCAGGTACTAAAAAGATGGAAGAGAAGGCGAAATCTGTACAAACAGTGAAAGATTTCTTACAGGTTCAACCGGCAATGTTTAGCAGGAACTGGCCCTTCAAGAATTGGTCCTTTCCGGACTCCTCTAAGACACAGAGAGGCAGGAATAGGCGTTCAAGAGGCAGACACCAATCCAGGGGTGCCTACAGTGGACGCCAGTGGCAAGGTAACAACCAGCGAGGCACGGACGCAGCCACCACCACTACAACAACACAATCACAGTGACTTGGCTGTGGCACCGCCTACCAGGGAACAACTGGAAGCACCCTTAGGCGGAAAGCTAACCTTATTTTCAAAGAACTGGCATTGCATCACAAGGGAAAAATGGATTTTGCAAACTATAGACCAAGGTTACAGGTTCCATTTCCATACTCTACCAGGAAAGAGAGGAATGCCAAACCTACCACCTACTCAAAGGGCAGAAGCTCTAAAGCAAATACCTCAACTATTAAGAATGAGAGCTGTGGAAAAGGTACCATCTATGGAACAAGGAAAGGGATTTTACTCCAGACTCTTCCTGGTACCAAGAAAAGAGAGCAAATGGAGGCCTATTCTCGACCTGTCCGCTTTAAACACATTCCTCATTGTTCCAAAATTCAAAATGCTGACCCTACAGCAGCTTCTTCCCATGCTGGGCAAGGAGTCTTGGCTGGTAACTCTAGATCTCAAGGAGGCATACCCGCACGTCCCCATGCGACCAGTTTGCAGAAGATACCTCAGATTTCTTGCAGGATCAGAGCATTATCAATTCTCAGCATTGCCCTTTGGCTTATCTACTGCGCCCAGAGTGTTCACGAAATGCCTGGCATCAGTAATTGCTCATTGCAGACTTCAGGGGATCCAAATTTATCCCTACCTGGACGACTGCCTGATACAAGCGGACAACAAAAGCAAGCTAACAGAAGACTTGCAAAGAGTCATTTACCTGCTGCAAGCCCTGGGATATACAGTCAATATAAAAAAATCAAGGCTGATTCCATCCCAAAGAATAACCTTTCTGGGTGCAGAGCTGGACACATCAAAACAAATGGCATTCCTAACTGCAGAAAAGAAAGAGCAACTACCTCTCTACTTCTTGGCATTAACAAAGCAGAACCATCTAACTGCAAGAAAAGTACTACAAGCCCTAGGCTTCATGGCATCCTGCATAATTCTGGTCCCTCATGCCAGACTGCATATGAGAAAGCTACAGTGGTACCTAAAGAATTTGTGGTCCCAACACAAGCATAGCCTAGAATCCAAAATTCCAATAATCCCATGCCTGAAGCAAGAGTTCCTATGGTGGGCTCAGGCCTGTCAATCAAACACAGGATTGCCCTTCTGCAAGTCAACCAAGCCAAACCATCACGACAGATGCCTCAGACCTCGGTTGGGGGGCACACATGCTGGGCAAGTGCATACAAGGCTTATGGACTCAAGACCAGCTGCGCCTGCACATAAATCTAAAGGAAATGCTGGCAGTAAAATTGGCAATCCAGTCATTCAGACCATTTCTCCAAGAAGGTCAGTTGATGATAAGGACAGACAACACCACAGTTATGTGGTACATCAACAAACAGGGAGGCACACATTCATATCCTCTATGCCGGCTGGCACTGGACCTATGGGATGTGGCTCTGAGCTACAACATTCAGTTACAAGCAATTTTTGTACCGGAAAAGAAAACATTCTAGCAGACATATTAAGCAGAACTACCACAGATGCCCACGAATGGATGCTGCATCCGGACATCTTCAAAGCCATCACAAGAGAATGGGGATTACCACAAATAGACTTATTTGCATCCCCACTCAATCACCAGCTAAAGAAATTCTGCACAAGGACGTACCACCCACTTGCTTGGAAGGTGGACTCCCTATCTTTCAGTTGGAAAAACCTGACAGCATACGCATTCCCACCACTTCCTTTGATGCACAAGGTGCTTTTGAAGATCAAAGAGGAACGTCCAAGGATCATTCTGATAGCTCCAGACTGGCCAAGACAACATTGTTACCCATTGCTGAGGAGCATGTCTCGGGAACAAATATGGACACTACCCCTAATCCCATTACTGTTAACACAGAACAACTACAACATCCTGCATCCAAACCTGAAAACTCTGCAGCTAACTGCCTGGAACATTACATAAGAGCAATTAACCCAAATTTATCCCAAAGGGTTAAAGACATAATCCTGGAGGCTCGTAGACCTTCAACAAGAAAGAATTATGCAGCAAAATGGAAAAGATATCTCATTTGGAGTACTGCAAAGGGAGAAGATGTGGCACTGGTAAACATAGCCAACATCCTGGAGTACTTGGCAGAGCTCTTCCATACAGGCCTGTCCTATTCTTCCATCAAGATACATGCATCGGCTATTTCAGCAGAATACAGCTTGGATCCTCCTGTCTTCTCTCATCCTCTGCTCAGACAGTTTCTGAGAGGAATTAAAAATGTAAAACCTCCCAGGAAACCACCATTGCCAGCATGGGACTTGAACTTTGTGCTAGAAAAATTGACACTTCCCCCTTTCAAACCAGCAGCAACAGCAGAATTACAATACTTATCCTGGAAGACTGCTTTCCTGCTGGCAATAACTTCAGCAAGAAGGGTCTCTGAACTACATGCATTAATGGCAGTGCAACCCTTCCTGATCTTCCATCAAGATAAGAGTGTCCATGAGAACAAATCCTACATTTATGCCTAAGGTGGTATCCAGAGTGTCTTTAAATCAGGCTATCCACCTACCTACATTCTTCCCCAACCCACAGAACAGGGGAGAAAGACTCTTGCATACCTTGGATGTACATAGACAATTACGCTACTACCTGGACAGGACCAAGTCCAATAGAAAAACTGACCAGCTTCTGGTAGCATATGCAACAGAAAAGGAAGGAAAACCAATTTCAAAACAGACAATCTCCAAATGGATAGGAAATTGCATTAGATTTTGTTACTCCTACCATGGAAAGAAAACTCCAGAGAACATCAGGCCTCACTCCACAAGGGCCACAGCCACTACCACAGCTTTTACGAGTGGCGGCTACCAAGGACATTATAGAGGCTGCTACTTGGACCTCCGTGCATACATTTGCCAAGCATTACAGTTTACCTTTATACTCTAGATCCCGAGCAGGTTTTGCCACTGCTGTTTTGCAAGGGATCCTAACTACACCATAATCTCTCCTTTTTTCCTCCTCCACTAGTTTAGCTATGGTATTCTACCAATTTGTAAGGACTGCAGATGCATCCTTGAAGGACATAGTACAGTTTTGTACCTACCATAAATGTAGATGTCCGATAGGAATGCATCTGCAGTCAGGATTACCCACCCACCTTCCCCTCTGTGGTACTCCTAGGGTATTTGCCATCCTTCAGCTAGCTTGGGGGGGATCTATTATGGTGTATTTGTTTGTATATATGTACATACATGCTTATTTTATGTGTTTGCTCTCTACTATTTGGAAACATTGGCATTTATCCAAATTTAGCCATCCAAGAGGGCACCTGGCATCTGGGGCAAGAAACACTTAGGAAAATGGCGTCGGCTGATGCCTTTATACCCGAAAAACTGCAGCGATGACGTCGGGTGAAGTGTGACACCAGCCGAAGCCAGACCCAGACTTTGGAATCTGGCCGACCGAAGGGCTGCCTGACGACAGGACAACCCATTTGTAAGGACTGCAGATGCATTCCTAACGGACATCTACATTTATGGTAGGTACAAAACTGTACTTTTTGTACCTACCATAAATGTAGATGTTCGAGTGTATACCCTGCTGCAGTCATCACACTTGGGTTATCCTGCCGTCAGGCGGTCCCGCAGTCGGCCCGAATTCCAAAGTCTTGGTCTGCCGTCGGTTGCTGTCACTTCTTCCCTGACGTCAGTGCGCCAGGGGTATACGAGAGGCATCCAACGCCATTTTCTTCAGTTTTTCTTGCCCCAGATGTCAGGTGCCCCCCCCCCCAAAGGTGGTCAGTAGAAAGTACCAATAATAAAAAATGTAGTATAAACAAAAAATCCCTCCAGCTATAAGCAAATACACCACAAAGGTTGTAACAGAATTTAAGGTATGGAAAGGTCTTAGGTCAGAGGGGATGGAGGGAGGGTAACCTGGACTGCAGCAGGGTATACACTCTAACATCTACATTTATGGTAGGTACAAAACTGTACTGTGTTCATCGTGTTACCCTGCTGCAGTCATCACACTTGGGTAGAATCCCAAAGCTAAGGATGGGAGGTAGAGTCAAACAGGGTTAGAGGAGGCTAGAAGGCCCTGCAAAACTGCAGTGGCGAAGCCAGCTCTAGTCTTAGAGTAAAGTGGTAAGTAGTAATGTTTGGTGAAGGTGTGTACTGAACTCCAAGTTGCAGCTTCCAGAATATCCTTGGTTGGCACCCCTCTGAGGAAGGCTGTAGATGTAGCTGCTGCCCTGGTAGAGTGGGGCCTTATGCTAGCAGGAACTGGTTTTCCATGGTGGGTGTAGCAGAAACGTATGCAATGTCCTATCCATTTGGAAATGGTCTGTTTTGAGATAGCCTTTCCTTGTGATGCTGTAGCATAGGCTACAAAAAGCTGGTCAGATTTTCTGAATACCTTAGTTTTATCCAAGTAGTAACGTAGCTGCCTGTGAATGTCCAAGGAATGTAGGAGTCTTTCTCCTTTGTTCTGTGGATTTGGAAAGAAGGTGGGTAAATGGATGGTTTGATTTAGAACCACACTGGATACCATCTTAGGCATAAAGGAGGGGTTAGTTCGTAGAGAAACTCTGCCTTGATGAAAAATGAGAAAAGGCTTTACTGCCATTAGTGCCTGAAGCTCTGAAACTCTTCTCACTGAAGTAATTGATAGCAGCAGGGCAGTCTTCCATGATATAAACTTTAAGTCAGCTGAGAAAGCTGGCACAAAAGGAGGTAGCATAATTTTTTCCAGAACAAAGTTGAGGTCCCAAGTAGGTATTGGTGCTCTCCTGGGAGGCCTAATGTTTTTGGCCCCTCTGAGAAAACTGCCTTAGGAGTGGATGAGAAAATAAGGGAGGATCCGTGTTGTAGTGAGCTGAAATAGCTGAGGCGTGGATTTTAATAGATGAAAAAGAAAGCCCTTTGTGTAACATCTCGGCTAAATATTGCAGAATCTGAGGTATGTCAGGCTGAAGGGTATTTTGGCCTTTAGCTTGGTTCCAGGCGCAAAACCTTTTCCATTTGTCTGAGTAGGCTTTCCTGGTGCTGTGCCTCCTGGCCTCCAGAATAACATCCATAACAGCTTGAGAGAGAGGAGCTGGCCGGTTGCTTAGGTGATTTGCCATGCAGCCAAGTTTAAGGTTTTGAGCTGGTTGTGTAGAATCTGATTGTCTTGCTGTGTGAGCAGATGGGTAATTTGTGGTAGAATCCTTGGTGGGCCCTGGGCCATATTCCTTAATAGTGGGTACCAGTGCTGGCGTGGCCAGTCTGGGGCAATGAGTATCATTCTGGGTCTCTCCATCCTGACTTTCAGCAGTACCTTTGTGAGAAGGGGTAATGGAGGAAAGGCATATACTGTCAGCATTTTCCAACTGAATGAGAGTGCTTCCACTTTCCAAGCTTGATGGTGAAAAGTCCTTGTGCAAAACTTTGTTGACAGTTTTGGGGGCTGGCAAACAGGTCTATGTCTGGGAGCCCCCATTTTTGAGTTATCATTGCAAATACTTGTGGATCAAGTTTCCACTCATGGGGATCCATGATGTTTCTGCTTAGGTCGTCTGCCATTGTGTTCTTTTTTCCCGGCAGGAATTGAGCTTGTAATTGAACTTGGTATGCCAGTGCTGTGTTCCACAGGGTCATTGCTTGCCTGCATAGAGGGTAGGAGTGTGTACCCCCTTGTTTGTTTATGTACCACATTACTGTGGTGCTGTCTGTGCTTATGATAAGCTGTCCTGGATGTAAGAGGTCCTTGAAGGCTGTCAGAGCATTTTGTACAGCCAGCATTTCTTTTTGATTGATGTGCAGATTCCTTTGATCTGCAGTCCATATTCCTTGAATGCACCGTCCTGCCATGTGTGCCCTCCAGGCATAGTCCGATGCATTTGTTGTCATAGTTTGCCTGGCTGTGGGGGTAAGGTGAATGGCTGACCCTTGTTGAGGTGACATGCCTCTGACCACCATAGAAACTCCTGTTGAAGGCACTGAATGAGAGGTATCTGTTTCCAAGCTGTGGCTATGTTGAGTCCATACGCTTTTTAGGTACCATTGTAATTTCCTCATATGCAGTTTTGCAAATGGTATTAGTAGTATGCAAGATGCCATGAAGCCCAAGGCCTGCAGAATTTTTCTTTCAGGGAGTTGGGTCTTTGTTGCCATTGCTCTGAAGTAATGAGTTAATTGCGGTTGTTTGTCTGGCGTCAGATAAGCCATCTGGGCCATTGTATTCAAGCTGGCACTCAGGAATGTCATATTTTGTGAGGGCACTAGTTTTGATTTCTTTTCGTTTACTGTGTACCCTAGGCAACTTAGATGATGTTTTACAAAAGCCAGGTGTTGTAAGAGGATGTCCTTGCTTTCTGCTTGGATGAGGCAGTCTTCCAGGTATGGGTATATTTGAATTCCTCTTTGTCTGCAGTATGCAATTACAGGTGCCAGGCATTTTGTGAAGACCCTGGGCGCAGTAGACAAGCCAAAGGGCAGTGCAGAGAATTGGTAATGAGTAGAACCTGCAATGAAACGGAGGTATCTTCTGCAATTTTGTCTGATAGGGACATTCAGGTATGCCTCCTTGAGGTCCAGCATTACTAGCCAAGCTTTCTTGCCCAGCATAGGAAGAAGCTGCTGTAGTGTTGGCATCTTGGATTTGGGTACTTGCAAGAAGGAGTTTAAAATTGGAAGGTCCAGAATGGGTCTCCAAGCATTGTCCTTTCTGGGGACTAGAAAGAGCCTTGAGTAAAATCCTTGGCCTTGCTCCTGTGTAGGTACCAGTTGAATGGCTCTCATGTCCATGAGAGCTGTAATTTGTTTTTGTGCCTCTGCCCATTGATTTTGTGGCACGTTTGGCATTCCTTTTATCCTTGGCAAGGTGTGGAAATGGAATCTGTATCCTTGTGCGATAATGTGTAGGACCCATTTGTCCTTTGTGACGATGCGCCAGTTGTCTGCAAAAAGTGCTAATTTTCCTCCCAAGGGAGCTGCCAAAAGCGATGTTCATAGTGTTACCCTGCTGCAGTCATCACCCTTGGGTTATCCTGTCGTCAGGCGGTCCCGCAGTCGGCCGGATTTCCAAAGTCTTGGTCCGACGTCGGTTGCTGTCGCCTCATCCCTGACGTCAGTGCGCCAGGGGTACATATATTGCAACTGACGCCATTTTCTTCAGTCTTTCTTGCCGCACAGTGCCCGAAGCAGTTCGCAAGTGCCGGTCGGCCGACTCCTGAGATTGTCGAATTTGAATTTCAGACCGAAGTCTTCTGTAAAGCTAAGTACCCCGTTGGGGAAACTTTTCTTGCCTCAGACCGATGTCAGAAAAAGTTAACAATTGTATTTCTTGTGTGAAGCAAATACCTCATAAGGATTTTCATTCTTATTGCATACCTTGCCTAGGCCCTGATTATGACGTCACTTCTTGTCGTTTTTGTGCTAGGTTTAATAAGCGTACTATTAAAAGACAATTTGATTTCGCACAACACTATTTTGGTAGAAAATTTAACTATAACATGCCGTCGGAGCTACCGACTACCGGCGTGCACAAAAAGTGCAGGGACAAGGACCGACAGCCCAGGCCTAAGCCCGATTCCGAGGCCTCGGTTGATCCGGTCTCCGGTTATCAGTGAGGCTCCACCGCAGCCCCTGACTACCTCAGTTCTGGAACCTGAGACCACTACAGATATTTTGACGGAATGTACTAGGCCGACGCAGCCTTTTACTTCAGGCCCTTCCGACGATTTACCTTCTAAGGACGTCGGTGCTTCTGAAACGCCATCTGTTTCTGAAGGCGTTTTCAGACCAACGACTCTCACAGTCAAAACGTTTTCCAAGTCAAAGACTCCTTCTAAATCTAAAAAGACTACACTTCAGTCTCCTGTTCATGGCCCTATGCCTAAGAAACAGATGCTCAAAATGGCTGAAGATTTGATTTCTCTTATCAGGGGTTTGCAGCCTCCTCCTGACAAAAGGCCTAGACAAGAGGAAGATTCTGCTTCCTCTGAGCAACTGTCTATTTCTTCGGATTCCTCTGAGGACCAAGACTATTCCTACTCTCCTTATGAAGATTCTGATGCTGAGGACTCCATTCCCTCCGCTTCCCCTCCTGAAGATTACTCTTTTGGGGAAACTTTACACACTATGAGGGGAAAGTTTCACTGGGAAGGTCAGGATTACTCTGATTTCAAGAAAAGGCTCAGAGAGTTTCTTTTACTCCCCCAAAACAGACCTCTAGCCATCCCACCTGTTTTGGACATTGTGGATGATGTCTATTTAGAATACAGTTTCAACCCAGACTCTCTACCTCCTGCTCCGGCTAAGCCTGACCGATACTACAGTGTACCTGATTCCCACAAATTTCTTTACAAAAGCCCAGTAGCTGACCCAGAGACTATCTCCCAGGGTCCCAAGTGGGCTAAGGCTTCCATGGCTAAAAGCCCAGTACCTTCTGAGAGGGACTCGAGCACTAGACAGGTGGGTGAAAAAGGTTTACACCTCAGCCACATTAGCTATGAGAGCACTTAATTGTCAATTTCATATGCTTAAGTATTAGCAATTTCTAATCTCTCAGTTAAACAAAAGAATAACCTCCCTCCCTCAACAATCTGAACTGAAAGAAGTACAGGATTTGTTGCACGCCACCGAGCAGGTGGGGGAACATACCTTACAATGTGGGTTTCATTCTTTGGAGGCCTCCTGCAGAGCAGCTGTCACTGGATCAGTTATACGTAGGCATGCCTGGTTAAAGGAACAAAGTCTGCCTGATCATGTTAAAGCAAAACTGCTAGATGCTCCCTTACAGCAGGATGTTCTTTTTGGAGTTAAAGCAGAAGAAATTTTAAGGAAAATGGAAGATAAGGCGAAATCAATGTAGACAGTCAAAGATTTCCTACAGGTACAACCCCCCTCGCTTCAGCAGAGACTGGCCAACAAAAAATTGGTCCTTTCCAGCCACTGACAGACTTCAGAGGGGTAAATACAGGCGCCCAAGGGGTAGAGGACAACCACAAGCCCAGTATAAACCTCGCCAATGGGGCACTCCAACCCAGAAGGGAGGAGAAGACCGGTCTCAACCCACCAGAAGGCAAACTCAATGACTTGCACCTCAGCTGGCCAAACAAAACTCTTTTGTCAGCCCCCTTGGGGGGAAAACTAGCACTTTTTGCAGACAACTGGCACATGGTCACAAAGGACAAATGGGTCCTAGACATAATTTTACGAGGATACAGATTCCACTTTCACACCTTGCCAATGAAAAGATGAATGCCAAACCTGCCACAAAATCAAAGGGCAGAGGCTCAAAAACAAATTACAGCTCTCATAGCCATGAGAGCCATTCAACGGGTACCGACTCAAGAGCAAGGCCAAGGATTTTACTCAAGGCTCTTTCTAGTACCCAGAAAGGACAATGCTTGGAGACCAATTCTGGACCTTTCAATTCTAAACACTTACAAGTCCCAAAATTCAAGATGCTAACACTACAGCAGCTACTTCCCATGTTGGGCAAGGAAGCATGACTGGTAACGTTGGACCTCAAGGAGGCATACCTGCATGACCCTATCAGACAAAGTTGCAGAAGATACCTCCGTTTCATTGCAGGTTCAACCCATTATCAATTCTCTGCACTGCTCTTTGGCTTATCTACTGCACCCAGAGTTTTCACAAAATGCCTGGCACCAGTAATTGCATACTGCAGACAAAGAGGAATTCAAATATATCCATACCTGGATGACTGCCTCATCCAAGCAGAAAGAAAAGACATTCTCTTACATCATCTGGCTTTTGTGAAGCATCTACTAAATTGTCTGGGGTACACAGTAAACGAAAAGAAGTCAAAACTAGTACCCTCACAAAAAATGACATTCCTGGGTGCCAGCTTGGACACAACGGCCCAGAAGGCTTATCTTACACCAGACAAGCAACTACAACTGACTCAATATTTCAAGACAATGGCAACAAAGACCCAATTAACTGCAAGAAAAAATCTGCAGGCTTTGGGCTTCATGGCATCTTGCATTCTGATAATACCATTTGTAAAACTGCATATGAGGAAATTACAATGGTACCTAAAAAGCGTATGGTCTCAACACAGCCACAGCTTGGACACAGTGATATCTCTCATTCCCTGCCTTCAACAGGAATTTCTATGGTGGTCACAGGCATGTCACCTCAACAAGGGTCAGCCTTTCACCTTGCCCCCAACCAGGCAACAAACTATCACAACAGATGCTTCAGACTATGCCTGGGGGGGCACACATGGCAGGACAGTGCATCCAAGGCCTATGGACTGCAGAACAAAGAAACCTTCACATAAATCAAAAAGCGATGCTAGCTGTACAGAAAGCTCTGACAGCCTTCAAGGATCTACTACATCCAGGACAACTTGCAATAAAGACGGACAACACCACAGTAATGTGGTACATAAACAAACAAGGGGGCACACATTCCTACCCTCTTTGCAGGCAAGCAATAATCTTATGGAACACAGCTCTGGCCTACCAAGTCCAGTTACAAGCTCAATTCCTGCCAGGACAGAAAAACATATTGGCAGATGACCTAAGCAGAAACATCCAAGATCCCCACGAGTGGAAACTAGACCCACAAATATTTACAATGATAACTCAAAAATGGGGCCTTCCGAATATAGACCTGTTTGCCAGTCCTCAAAACTACCAACTGACAAAATTTTGTACAAGGACATTCCACCATCAAGCTTGGATAGTGGATGCGCTCTCCTTCAGTTGGAAAAACCTGACAGCATATGCCTTTCCTCCATTACCTCTTCTCACAAAGGTTCTCTTGAAGGTCAAAAAGGAGAAACCTCAACTGATTCTCATAGCCCCAGACTGGCCACACCAGCACTGGTACCCGCTATTGAAGAATATGGCTCACAGCCCACCATGGATATTGCCTCAAATACCTCATTTGCTCATGCAGCAAAACAAACAGATTCTACACAGCCAGCTAAAAACCTTAAACCTGGCTGCATGGCAAATCTATTAAACATCCAACCAGCCCCTCTTTCACAAGCAGTTCTGGATGTTATTCTGGAAGCCAGGAGGCCAAGCACCAGGAAGGCTTACTCGGACAAATGGTTCTGCCTGGAACCAAGCTAAAGGCCAAGACACAACTCAGCCTCATATGCCTCACATTCTGCAGTATTTAGCTGAGATGTTGCACAAAGGACTTTCCTTCTCTTCAATTAAAATCCATGCTTCAGCTATTTCAGCTCACTACGACACAAATCCACCTTTATTTTCACATCCCCTTCTAAAGCAGTTCCTCGGAGGGGCAAAAAACATTAGGCCACCTAGAAGAGCTCCTACACCAACATGGGACCTAAACTTTGTTCTGGAAAAACTAACGTTACCTCCCTTTGAACCAGCTTTCTCTGCAGACCTTCAATTCCTATCTTGGAAGACTGCCCTGCTCCTGGCAATAACTTCTGCTAGGAGAGTCTCAGAATTACAGGCACTAATGGCAGTGGAACCTTTCCTCATTTTTCATCAAGACAGAGTTTCTGTACGAACTAATCCTTCCTTCATGCCTAAGGTGGTTTCCAGTGGTTTCCAGTGTAGCTTTAAATCAAACCATCCACCTACCCACTTTCTTCCCCAATCTACAGAACAAAGGTGACAGACTCCTGCATTCCTGGGACATTCACAGGCAGCTTTGTTACTACTTGGACAAAACTAAGGCTTTCAGAAAAACTGACCAGCTCTTTGTATCCTATGCTACAGCTTCTCAAGAGAGGGCTATATCCAAACAAACCATTTCTAAATGGATAGGCCATTGCATATGGTTCTGTTATACCCATCATGGGAAACCAGTTCCTCCTACCATTAGATCCCACTCTACCAGGGCAACAGCCACCTCTACAGCCTTTCTCAGGGGGTTTCCTACCAAGGAAATTTTAGAAGCTGCAACTTGGAGTTCTGTACACACCTTCACCAAACACTATCACTTACCTCTTTATTCTAAGTCCAGGGCGGGCTTCGCCACTGCAGTTCTGCAGCGCCTCATTACCTCCACTAGCCCTCTATGATACCTCCACCCTACCTTAGCTTTGGGACTCTACCCAAGTGTGATGACTGCAGCAGGGTAACACGATGAACATAGTACAGTTTTGTACCTACCATAAATGTAGATGTTCGAGTGTCCACCCTGCTGCAGTCCAGGTTACACTCCCTCCAACCCCTCTGATCTACTGGCTAAATCTCTGCTATGCCTTACTGATGTATTTGCTTATAGCTGAAGAGATTTTGTGTTTATACAGTGTTCACACTACCTGGTACTAATTTTGATTACCTTTTTTGGGGGCACCTGACATCTGGGGCAAGAAAAACTGAAGAAAATGGCATCCGTTGCAATATATGTACCCCTGGCGCACTGACGTCAGGGATGAGGTGACAGCAACCGACGTCGGACCAAGACTTTGGAAATCCGACCGACTGTGGGACTGCCTGACGACAGGATAACCCAAGTGTGATGACTGCAGCAGGATGAACACTCGAACATCTACATTTATGGTATGTACAAAACTGTACTTTTTGCCTGGCAGTTTGAGGTTTTAAGTCATTGTGTTTGCCTTCTAGTAGTTTGGGACCTGTCTTCTCCTCCCTTCTGTGTTGCAGTTCCCTATTGGTGAGGCTTGTAAGGGATTTGTGCTTGTCCTCTGCCCCTTGGGCGCCTGTATTTACCCCTCTGTGGTCTGTCAGAAGCTGGAAAGGACTAATTTTTTGTTGGCCAATTTCTGCTGAAACGTGGGGGCTGTACCTGTAAGAAATCTTTGACCGTCTGCATAGATTTTGCCTTATCCTCCATTTTCTTTAAAACCTCCTCTGCTTTAACCCCAAATAAGACATCCTGCTGTAAAGGTGCATCTAGTAACTTTGCTTTACATGATCAGGCAGAGATTGTTCCTTTAACCAAGCATGCCTACGTATAACAGACACAGTAACAGCTGCTCTAGAGGATGCTTCCAAGGCATCAAAACCACATTGTAAAGTATGTTTGCCCACCTGTTCAGCTGCATGCAACAGATCCTGCTTTTCCTTGAATTCAGACTGCTGAGCGTGCGTGCCCATCTTTTGTTTGATTTGAGACATTAGGAATTGCTGGTATTTAAGCATGTGAAATTGACAATTTAGTGCTCTCATAGCTAGAGTAGCTGAGGTATAAACCTTCTTCCCCCCACCTA
This sequence comes from Protopterus annectens, assembly GCF_019279795.1. NCBI lineage: Eukaryota > Metazoa > Chordata > Ceratodontiformes > Protopteridae > Protopterus > Protopterus annectens. The sequence goes on along the minus strand of NC_056726.1, from coordinate 1,291,960,475 downwards.
TCTAGTGCTCTGGAGTCCCTTTCAAAGGGTACAGGATTTTTAGCCATAGAAGCCTTAGCCCCTTTGGGACCCTGGGAGATTGTCTCTGGATCAGCAACAGGGCTTTTGTATAGGAATTTGTGAGTCAGGCACTCTATAGTATCTGTCTGGTTTGGCTGGAGCAGGAGGCAGAGAATCTGGATTTAGACTAGATTCTAAGAAAACATCATCCACAATGTCTAAAACTGGGGGGATAGCAAGTGGTCTGTGCTGAGGGAGTAAAAGATACTCTCTGAGCCTTTTCTTTCAGTTGGTGTAGTCCTGACCTTCCCAGTGGAAATGTTCCCTCATGGTATGTAAGGTTTTACCAAAGGAATAATCTTCAGGGGGAGAAGCTGAGGGAATGGAGTCTTCAGCATCAGAATCTTCATAAGGGGGAAAGGAGTAATCCTGTTCCTCAGAGGAGCCTGAGGAAACAGACACTTGATCAGAGGAGGCATAGTCCTCCTCTTGCCTGGGCCTTTTGTCGGGGGGGGGGGGGTTGGGAACCCCTGATCAAAGAAATTAAATCTTCAGCCATTTTAAGCATCTGTTTCTTAGGCATAGGGCCTTGACCTGGAGACTGAAGTGAAGTCTCTTTTGGTTTTAGAGGAGTCTTAAGCTTAGCATAGGATTTTATGGTGAGAGTAGTTGGTCTGAAGACACCTTCAGAAGCCGAAGGTGTTTCTACAACACCGGCTTCTCCTACTGCGATGTCGTCGGTAGGGCCTAAAGAAAATGGCTGCATCAGCCTAGAACTCTCTGCTGGAGAATCCGAAGCGGTCTGTGGATCCAGTTCAGCGGTAGCCAGGGGCTGCATAGGCACCTCAATGAAAACCGACGACTGGCCCAGCCCGAGGGCTTGGAGTCTGGCTTGGATCTAGGTTGCCTGTCTTTATCTTTGCATTTTTTATGCACGCTGGTAGTCGGTTGCTCCGACGGCATAGTGTAATTAAATTTCCTACCGAAGTAGTGTCGTGTGAAATCAAAGCGTCGCATTATAGTTCACTTATTGAACCTAGCACAAAACCGACAACCAGTGACGATGTGGTCTGGGTCTAGGCAAGGTATACAAAAAGAATGAAAGTCCTTATTGAGGTATTTGCTTCCCACAAAAAATGCAATTGTTAACTTTTTCTGACATCGGACTGAGGCAAGAAAAGGTTCCCCAACGGGGTACTTAGCTTTGAAGACATCGGGCTGAAAGTCTATTCGAAAATTTCAGGTGTCGGCCAACCGGCCCTTGCGGACTGCTTCTGCTACGGGCACCGTGCGGCAAGAAAGACTTAAGAAAATGGCGTTGGATGCCTCTCATATACCCCTGGCGCAGTGACTTCAGGGAAGAAGCGACAGCAACCGACGCCAGACCAAGACTTTGGAATTCGGGCCGACTGCGGGACTGCTTGACGGCAGGATAACCCAAGTGTGATGACTGCAGCAGGGTAAAACGATGAACATCTTCAGTGGTACCTGAAAAGCCTTTGGTGTCAACACCCTCAAGACCTGGAGACTCTTATACCTATAATTCCTTGCCTCAGAAAAGATTTTCTTTGGTGGGCAACAGCGTGCTCCCACAAGGGACTGTCTTTCTCAATACCCCCTGCCACCCAGGCCATCACCACAGACGCATCAGACTGTGCTTGGGGTGCACATCTGGACTGCAGGTGCATACAGGGCCAAAGGAGCCTGCAGCAAATCCCTCTGCACATCAACCAAAAAAGAGATGATGGCCATCCAGCATGCCTTGATAGCTTTCAAGCCTCTTCTCTCCCCAGGGGCTCTCCTGATTGAAACAGACAACACCACTGTGATGTGGTATATATCAATAAGCAGGGAGGGAATCACTCCTACCCTCTATGCAGGCTGGCCATGACCCTTTGGCACACAGCCTCTGCCATGCAACTGCACCTGTTAGCACAGTTTCTACCAGTTTCTTTCAACTCTCTAGCAGACCAATTGAGAAGAAATCTTTTGGACCCACACGAGTGGCAGCTCAGCAGAAGAACCTTCACCCTAATAACTCAGAAGTGGGGAACCCCGAAGGTCGACCTCTTTGCTTCCCACACCAACCATCAGCTCAGGAAATTCTGCACCGGGGAGCATCACTGCATGACTTGGAAAGTGTATGCCCTGTCCTTCCCCTGGGTCAGTCTGTCGGTCTGTGCCTTTCCTCCACTACCTCTCATCCCCTGGTTACTGGCCAAAATAAAGGAGGAAAAACCAAGGACAATTCTTATAGCTCCAGACTGGCCTCACCAGCACTGGTACCCCTTGCTGCTCAGCCTGTCCCCACTGCCACCATGGCATTTTCCTCAGATTCCAAACCACCTAACCCAGAGGAAAGGGGAATTCATGCATCCCCATTTGCAGACAACTCAGTTTGACAAGTTGGCTTATTCCCTAACCCTGGATCAATCTGCCAATCTCAGTAAACAGGTTCTAGATGTACGTGAGGCCAGACACCCTAGCACTAGAAAGCCTTATGCTGACAAATGGAAAAGTTTCTGCACCTGGATACAGGCTAAGGGAGCCAACACGGCACAGTCCTCCCTCCCTCTCGTCTTGGATTACTTAGTTGACCTACTACACAGTGGCCTCTCTCATCTATTAAAAATCATGCCTGCTATCTCTCCTCATTTCCTCACTGAGCAGCCCCTTTTCTCACACCCTTTGATCAAACAGTTCCTAAGAGGGACTAGTAACTTGAGACCACCCAGAAGAGCACCAGCTCCAGCATGGGACCTTAACTTTGTGTTGGAAAAGCTCACCCTTCCCCCTTTCGAACCAGCTTCTTCTGCGGAGCTAGAATTTCTCTCCTGGAAGACAGCTTTCCTTCTGGCTACCACTTCAGCCAGAAGAGTCTCCAAGCTGCAAGTGCTCATGGCTGTGGAACCCTTATTCATCTTCCATGCTGATAGAGGGTACCCTCAAAACTAACCCATCCTTCATACCCAAGGTGGTGTCCAGTGTGCCTCCCAAACAATCGATTCATTTGCCCACCTTTTTTTCCTAACCCACAAAACAAGGGGAAAAGGATTCTGCACTCTCTAGATGTGCACAGACAGCTCAGATTCTTTCTCGACAGGACTAAATCCTTCAGAAAGTCTGAACAATTGCTGGTCAACTTTGCTACAGGGGCAGAAGGCAAAGAAGTCTCCAAACAAACCATTGGCAAATGGATAGCACACTGCATCCATCTCTGCTACAAACAACATGGAAAGCCTCCCCCCAAGGGGGTATGGACTCGCTCCACCAGAGCAGCCTCCACCTTTGCAGCTTTTCTCAGAGGAGTCCCTACCAGGGACATCCTGGAGGCTGCTACCTGGACATCTGTTCACACTTTTACCAAACATTACCACCTGCCTCTGTTCTCCAAATCCAGGGCAGGGTTTGCCTCTGCAGTCTTGCAGGGCATTCTAGCTAGCCCCTAGTTTTCATGACTGATTCCACCCATTTCCTCAGCTTTGGGAATCAACCCAAATGTGATGACTGCAGCAGTGAAACACGAAGAACATAGTACAGATGTTCTTTGTGTTTCACTGTTGCAGTCATTACATTTTGGTAATCCTGCTGGCAGGTTGCCCTCAGTTGGCCAGAATTCCAAAGTCCTGGGTCTTACGTCGGCTGCTGTCACCCCTTCCCTGACGTCAGGTCGTCAGGGGTATTAAAGATGCGGCCGACGCAATTTTCTTTAGTCTTTCTTGCCGCACGGTGCCCGAAGCAGTTCGCAAGTGCCGGTTGGCCGACTCCTGAGATTTTCGTGTTCGAGTTTCAGATCCGAAGTCTTCAATAAAGCCAAGTACCCCGTTGGGGAAGCATTTTTCTTGCTCCAGACCGTTGTCAGAAAAAGTTAATAATTGTATTTCTTGTGGAAAGCAAATGCCTCATAAGGACTTTCATTCTTGCTGTATTCCTTGCCTAGGCCCTGATCACAACGTTGCCGGTTGTCGGTTTTGTGCTAGATTTAACCAACGCCCTATTAAGCGTCAGTATGATTTTGCTTTAAACTATTTTGGATGCTGGTTTAATTATCCAGAAATGTCGTCTGATAGCCATCCGATTACTGGAGTTCACAAAAAACACAAAGAAAAGGAGAGAGAGAGAGACAACCGAGGCCCAAAACCGACAAAGCTTCTCCCAAGCCAGTCACCGGTTCGGTTCTCAGTGAGGCGCTTTTGCAGCCCCTGATGCCCGCTACTTTAGAGTCGCAGCCCACTACAGACTCCCACTTGGAGTTGGCCATGCTGCTGGAAACTCAAGGTATTGGAGCCTCTGATACTATTCCTTCATGTGGGTCCGGAGCCGCTGAGCAGGCACACGGCTTCTGAGGGTATATTCAGACCTAAACATCTTTACATTAAGCCAACTTCAGCTTCAAAGGCAAAGACTAGAGCACCTTCTAAAGCAAAGAATCAAACTCAAGAGCCACGTGGACAGGCCTCTATGCCCCAAAAAACAGATGCTCAAAATGGCCGAAGACCTAATTACTTTGATCAATTGTTCCCATCCCCCTCCTGATAAGAGGCCTAGGCAAGAGACTGAATATGAATCTTCAGATCAGGTTTCTATTTCTTCTGATCAGGAATATTCTCTTCCCCCATGAGAACTCTGATGCTGAAGAATCTATACCTTCATCGTCTCCTCCAGAGGACTATTCTTTTGGGGAAACCTTGCATACCATGAGGGAGCATTTCCAGTGGGAGCGCCAAGATTTTTCAGAATCTAAAAAGAGGCTGAGGGATTTCCTTTTACTACCTCAGCACAGGCCACTAGGCGTCCCACCTGTTAGATATTGTAGATGATATGTTTTCGGAGTCCAGTCTTACCCCTGACTCCTTACCTCCAGCTCCTGTTAAGCCGGACAGATATTACAGTGTTCCTGATGATCATAAATTCCTTTTTAAAAACCCTGCTGCAGACCCAGAAACTATTTCACAGGGTCCCAAAGGAGTTAAGGCTTCCGCTGCAAAAAACCCTATCCCCTCTGACAGAGATTCTAGGGCACTGGATAGATGGGGAAAAAAGGTTTACACATCTGCAACCTTGGCTATAAGGGCCTTAAACTGTCAGTTTCATATGCTCAAATATCAGCAACATGTTATGGCATTGCTTAAACAGAAAATGTTATTAAACTCTAAATGTGCAGAAAACAAGAACATGCAGGATTTATTGCATGCAGCTGAACAAGTTGGAAAGCATACTTTGCAATGTGGTTTTGATTCTTTGGAGGCCTCCTGCAGGGCAGCAGTTACGTGTTATTTAATTAGGAGGCATGCTTGGTTAAATGAACAAAATCTGCCTGATCATGTCAAAGTTAAATTATTAGACGCACCTTTACAGCATGATACTTTGTTTGGTGTTAAGGCAGAGGAGGTGTTCAAGAAAATGGCGGACAAAGCTAAATCTATGCAAACTGTCAAAGATTTTTTACAAGTACAGACACCTAGATTTAGTAGACACTGGCCTACAAAGAATTGGTCCTTTCCTGTGTCAGACAGAGACCTCAAAGGGGGCAGATCCAGACTCCCTAAAGGCAGAACCCAGGCGCAAGTTTCCTACAGGTCAAAGCAATGGGGTTCTATCTCCAAAGTTGTAGAAGACAAACCACAACCATACAGGAAACAGTCCCAATGACTTCCCCCTGCCTGCACCAAGCACCTATCTCCTGGCAGCACCCTTAGGGGGAAAATTAGCACTTTTTTCTCAAAATTGGCACATTATAACCCAGGACAAGTGGGTTCTAAATATCGTGTCACAAGGGTACAAGTTCCATTTCCATACCCTGCCAAAGGCAAACGGCTGGCCAGATCTGCCAAGAAATCAAGGCAGAGGCACAAAAACAAGTCTCATCCCTCATGGACATGGGGGACATTCAACAAGTACCAGAGCAAGAGCAGGGACAAGGATTTTACTCGACTGTTCTTGGCACCCAGAAAGGACAATACTGACCCTATCTATTCTGAACACATTCCTGGATATACCAAAATTCAAGAAGATGACTTTGCAGCAGCTTCTGCCCATGCTGGGCAAGAACGCTTGGCTGGTGACTCTAGACTTAAGAGGCATACCTGCATGTCCCAATCAGACAGTTATGCAGAAGATACCTCGGATTCAAGGCTGGCTCAATGCATTACCAATTCTCTGCACTGCCCTTTGGCTTATCTACTGCGCCCAGGGTCTTTACAAAGTGTCTGGCACCAGTAATTGCATTCTGCTGATGGGGGAATACAAATATATCCTTTCTTGGACGACTGTCTAATTCAAGCAGAGAACATGGACATTCTTCTACAGCATCTGGCGTTTGTGAAAAGACTTGTAACATGCCTAGGGTACACAGTCAACGAAAAGAAATCAAAATTAGTACCCTCTCAAGAGATAGTATTCCTGGGTGCAAGCTTAAATACAACTGCCCAGATGGCTAATCTCACGCCAGACAAACAATGGCAACTGACTACCTATTTCAGAATGTTGGCAACAAAGGCCCAGTTATCTGCAAGAAAAATTCTGCAGGCCTTCGGCTTCATGGCATCCTGCATCCTACTAATTCCATATGCAAGACTGCATATGAGGAAACTTCAGTGGTACCTATCAACATTGCCACAGCCTGGAAACCATGATTACTCTTATTCCCTGCCTACAACAGGAGTTTCGATGATGGGCAAGGCTTGTCACCAAAACAAGGGACAGCCATTCACATTACCCCCAGCCAGGCAGACACTAACAACGGATGCATCAGATTATGCCTGGGGGGCCCACATGGGCAGGATGATGCATTCAGGACACATGGTCTTCAAACCAAATGCATCTTCATATCAATCAAAAGGAGATGCTAGCTGTTCAGAATGCCCTGACAGCCTTCAAGGACCTACTTCATTCGGGAAAACTACTGATAAAGACAGACAACACCACGGTCATGTGGTATATAAACAAGCAGGGGGGCACACATTCATACCCCATTTGCAGACTAGCCATGACTTTTGTGGGACACAGCATTAACTTACCAAGTACATCTGCAGGCACAATTCCTGCCAGGAAGGAAAAATACTCTAGCAGACAAACTAAGCAGAAATATCATGGATCCCCACGAGTGGCAGCTGGATCCACAAGTCTTCAGCATGATAACAAGGAAATGGGGATGCCTGGACATAGACCCGTTTGCCTCTTTCACAAATACCAGCTAAAATGATTCTGCACAAGGACTTATCACAGACAAGCATGGTAAGTGGACGCCCTGTCTTTCGGCTGGAAAAACCTATCAGTATATGCCTTTCCCCCTCTGCCTCTCCTCCCCAAGGTACTCCTAAAGGTCAGACAGGAATAGCCAAAAATGATACTGATTGCCCCAGACTGGCCCCGCCAGTACTGGTTTAAATCCTAAAGAACTTGTCTGAATGCCCTGCTTGGACCTTACCTCAAATACCTCATCTACTGTCACAGCAAAACAGTCAGATCCTGCACAGCCAACTCAGGACTTTAAACCTGGCAGCATGGCTGATAATGTAGTCATACAAAACACACCTCTCAGTAAAGCTGTGATGGATGTCATTTTGGAGGCCAGAAGACCTAGTACTAGAAAATCTTATGCTGGAAAATGGAAGAGATTCTGTGCTTGGAGCCAGGCACAAGGAACTGATACAGCTGTGCCAAATATTCCTCAGATTTTGCAATACTTAACTGAGATGCTGGACAAAGGCCTATCTTTTTCATCTATTAAAATTCATGCCTCTGCCATTTCGGCTCACTACAATACAGAGCCCACCAATCTTTTCTCATCCCTTATGAGGAGCCAAAAATTTAAGACCTCCAAGGAGATCACCAATGCCTGCATGGGACCTCAACTATGTCTTGGAAAATCTCACCCTGCCTCCTTTTGAGCCAGCTGCTACTGCTGATATAAAGTTTTTATCTTGGAAAACAGCTCCGCTCCTAGCAATAACTTCTGCAAGACTAGTTTCAGAGCTACAGGCACTCATGGCTGTGCAACCTATTTATTTTTTTTTATCCGGACAGAGTCTCTCTGAGGACAAACCCAACATTTATGCCTAAGGTGGTGTCCAGTTTGGCTCTTAACCAAACTATTCATCTGCCAACTTTTTGTCCAAATCCACAGAACGAGGGGGAGAGAATTCTGCATTCTTAGGACGTACACAGACAGCTTAGATTCTACTTGGACAGAACCAAAGTTTTCAGAAAGACAGAGCAATTACTAGTGGCATAATGCTGCAGGATCACAAAGAAAGGCTATCCCAAAGCAGACTATTTCAAAGTGGATAGGCCACTGCATTCGTTTCTGCTACTTACACCATGGCAAGCCAGTGCCTAAGGGCATTAGGCCACATTCGACCAGAGCTGCAGCCACTTCAGCAGCATTTCTCAGGGGAGTACTAACCAAGGACATTTTGGAGGCTTCTACTTTGAGTTCAGTGCACACCTTTACAAAGCACTATCATCTGCCACTCTACTCTAAATCCAGGGCAGGCTTTGACACTGCAGTTCTGCAGGGCCTCAGAGCCGCTCCTAATGCTGTTTAGCTCCAGCCTCCCAACCATAGCTTTGGGACTCAACCCAAATGTAATGACTGCAACAGTGAAACACGAAGAACATAGTACAGTTGTCTACACTTACCATAAATGTAGATGTTCGAGTGTATTCACTGTTACAGTCCAGGTTACCCACTCGCCATCCCCCTTTTCTTCTGCTGGAACCTATCTTTCCTTCTCTGATTTATACAACCTATGTGGTGTATTTGCTTGTAGATGAAGGTAAAGTTTATATTGGTGCATGTAATATATATATATATATATATATATGTATATACATTATATTTAAATTTTGGCTACCCTTTTAGGGTCACCTGGCATCTGGGGCAAGAAAAACTGAAGAAAATGGGGTCGGCCGCATCTTATACCCCTGACGACCTGACGTCAGGGAAGGGGCGACAGCAGCCGACGCAGGACCCAGGACTTTAGAATTCAGGCCGACTGAAGGCAACCTGCCAGCAGGATTACCCAAATGTAATGACTGCAACAGTGAATACACTCTAACATCTACATTTATGGTAAGTGTACACAACAGTAGTTTGTGTACACTTACCATAAATGTAGATGTTCGAGTGTATTCACTGTTGCAGTCCTGGATGTTCTTAGTGTTTAATTGTTGCAGTCATCACATTTGGATTATCTGCTTGCAGTTGCCCTCAGTCGGCCTGATTAACAAAGTGTTGGGTCCTGCGTCGGTTGCTGTCCCTTCTTCCATGATGTCAGGTCGTCAGGGGTAAAAAAACATGCAGCCGATGCCATTACATCAGTCTTTCTTGGGGTGTGGCGCCAGAAGCAGTTCACAAGTGCCGGTCGTCTGACCCCTGAAATTTTTGTTTTCGAGTTTCAGAACCCAAGTCTTCAGCTAAAAGCTAAGTACCCCATTGGTGAAACTTTTTCTTGCTCTAAACCAATGTCAGTAAAAGTAAATAATTGCATTACTTGTGGAAAGCAAATACCTCATAAAGATTTTAATTTGCACTATATTCCTTGCCTAGGCCCTGACCATGACGTACATTGCTGTTGGTTTTGTGCCTTATTTCAACCATGAACTATCCATCGTCTGTATATTTTCGCTTCTAAATATTTTGGTGCTCAGTTCAGTTACCCTGATATGTCTTCGGTAAGCCATCTGACTGCCAACATTCCAAAAAACCGCAGAGATAAAGACGAGAGACAGGCTGCCTAGGTCCAAAGCTGCCGGCGCTTCTCCTAAGCCAGTCGCCGGTACTCAGTGAGGTGCTTTCGCAGCCACTGATACCCGCTACTTCAGATTCGCAGGCCTCTACTGAGACTCATTCGGAGTCTGGTATGCCGCGAGATGCTTCAACTGTGGAACATGTGGATGTCTCTACCTTGGATGGGTCCGGAGCCGCTGTGCAGTCACCAGCTTCTGAGGATGTATTCAGCCCTAATGACTTGTTTATTAAACTGGCGCCATCTTCTTCTTCAAGGCCTAAATCTCGAACCACGCCTAGAAAACTGACGCCCAGACTGCACGGTCAGGCCTCTATGCCTAAAAAATAAATGATAACAATGGCTGAAGACTTTACTTTAATCAGGGGAAGCCAGCCTTCCCCCTACTAAGAGACCTGGGGCTGAGTTTGCTTATGATACTTCTGACCAGGATTCTGAATTTTCTGTTTCCTCTGATGACCAGGATTTACCCTTATCTACTTATAAGGATTCTGATGCAGAGAACTCTCTTCCCTCTGCTTCTTCCCCAGAGGATTTCTCTTTTGGGGAAACCTTGCATACTCTCAGGGAACATTTTCTTTGGGAAAGTCAATATTTCGCATATTCTAAAAAGAGGCTTAGGGATTTCTTACTACTGCCCCAGCACAGGCCTTTAGCCATACCTCCTGTACTAGACCTAGTTGATGCCTTTTCGGAATCTAGCTTGGCCCCTGACTCTCTATCTCCTGCTCTCAGTAAACCTGATAGATGTTACAGAGTCCCTGACTCTCTCAAGTTCCTTTTTAAAAATCGTACTGCGGATCCTGAGACCATTTCACAGGGACCAAGGACATTAAAGCTACTAGTGCCAAAAATCCTACCCCCTCTGATAGAGACTCGAGGGTGCTGGATAGATGGGGTAAGAAGGTATACACTTCTGCAACTTTGGCCATTAGGGCCTTAAACTGCCAGTTTCATATGTTAAAGTATCAGCAGCATATTTTTGGATTGCTTAAACAGAAATTTATGTTGATTCCTGATTGTGCTGAAAATAAGGATTTACAGGATTTACTACATTCAGCTGAACAAGTTGGAAAACCTACTTTGCTATGTGGTTTTGATTCACTAGAGGCATCTTGCAGGGCTGCTGTAACTGGGTCTGTACTTAGAAGGCATGCTTGGCTTAAGGAGCAATACTTGCCAGATCATGTTAAAGCGAAATTACTGGATGCTCCCTTAAACCAGGACCGCCTGTTTGGCAACAAGGCAGAAGTAGTTATTAAAAAGGTGGAGGAAAAAGCTAAATCTAAGCAAACTGTTAAAGATTTTATTTACAAGTACAACCCCAAGGTTTAGTAGGCATTGACCTTCCAAGAATTGGTCCTTTCCTGCGTCTTCCGGACCTTCTCAGTCCAAACCCAGATCCAGCAGAGCTCCCAGGCTTCAGTCACAGGGTACGCACAGGACTAAGCAGTGTGGAGGCCTCCACTTCTAATTCAGGGAGTAATAAAACTCCCCCTGTGGTAAACTGTCTCAGTGACTTCTTTTTAAAACTTCCAAGCACTTCTCAACTGATTGCCCCTTTGGAGGGAAAGATTGCTGTTCATGCAAAGAACTGGGAACTCATTACCCAGGACAAATGGGTTTTAAATATAGTGTCCCAGGGATACAGGTTTCACTTCCACACATTACCAAAACCAAGCGGATGGCCAGATCTACCCCCAAAGCAGTGGGCATAGGCCCAAAAGCAAGTACTTTCTCTCTTAAGCATGGGGGCTATTCAGTTGATACCAGAAGAAGAAAAGGGACAAGGTTTCTACTTGACACTTTTCCTGGTACCCAGAAAAGACAGTTCATGGTGTCCTGTCCTGGACCTGTCTACTCTAAACACCATTTTGGTGATTCCAAAGTTCAAGATGCTGACTCTTCACCAGTTGCTACCTATGCTAGGCAAAGACGCTTGGTTGGCAACACTAGATTTAAAGGAAGCATACCTGCACATCCCAATCAGGGAATCTTGCAGAAGATACCTACGCTTCAAAGCAGGCTACATGCACTATCAGTTCTCTGCACTGCCCTTTGGCTTTTCTACTGCGCCCAGGGTATTCACAAAGTGCCTAGCTCCAGGCATTGCATTTTGCAGGCAAAGAAATATTCAAATATACCCATATCTGGACGATTGTCTAATTCAGGCGGAAAGCCAAGTCATAGTTTTTAATCATCTGGCCTTTGTAAAAAGGGTGCTAACTTGTCTGGGGTACACCATAAAAAAAAAGAAATCACACCTGGTACCCTGTCAACAAAATATATTCCTGGGAGCAAGCTTGAATACAACTTCCCAGATGGCTTTCCTCATGCCAGAGAAACAAATTCATTTTACAACCTACTTCAAACAAGTGGCCACAAAAACCCTGTTATCTGCAAGGCAAATACTACAAGCCTTGGGGTTCATAGCCTCCTGCATTCTTCTAATTCCATATGCTAGACTGCATGTAAGGAAACTACAATGGTACCTAAAAAGCCTATGGTGTCAACATTCTCAGGATCTAGAAGCAATGATTCCTATCATAACTTGCCTACGCCTAGAGTTTCTTTGGTGGGCAGAGGCTTGCCACCAGAGCAAGAGACTACAATTTACACTACCCCCTGCCACCCAAACTCTAACTGCAGACGCATTAGACTATGCATGGGGGGCTCACCTGGCAGGGCAGTGCATTCAGGGTACATGGAACCCAAGTCAAATGCACCTGCATATCAATCAAAAAGAAATGTTAGCTGTACAGAATGTTCTGACAGCCTTCAAGGGCCACATTCCTCCAGGACAGTTAATGGTAAAGATGGACAACACCGCTGTTGTGTGTACATAAACAAGCAGGGGGGTACACATTCTTACCCCCTCTGCAGACTACCCATGGCATTGTGGAACACAGCTGTGAGCTACCAAGTGCATCTACAAGCTCAATTCCTGCCAGGAAAACTAAATCCACTGGCAGGCGAATTAAGCAGAAACCTCATGGACCCACACAAGTTGAAACTGGAACCAAGGATTTTCAACATGTTGACAAGCAAATGGAGGAGCCCAGATAATAGACCCATTTGCCTCCCCCCAGAACCATCAATTGAGCATATTTTGCACAAGGACTCCCCACAAACAAGATCAGAAAGTGGATGCTCTTTCCTTCAGCTGGAAAAACCTATCAGTTTATGCCTTTCTTCCTCTGCCTTTGCTCTCCAAAGTACTACTAAAGATCAAACAAGAGAAACCAAGGGGGATTTTGATTGCACCAGACTGGCCACACCAACACTGGTGTACCCCCTCTTGCGCAGTGTATCACTGTTAGCCCCATGGCACTTGCCTCAGACTCCATACCCTATTGTCTCAGCAGGAGAACCAGATTCTGCACCCTCAGCTTCAAACACTGAACCTAGAAGCCTGGCTAATTACCTAATCTCTCCTTTACCATCCATCAGTAAACCAGTCATGGATATCATTTAAGAGGCAAGGAGGCCTAGTACTAGAAAAAAAAATGGAAAAGATTCTGTGCCTTGAACCAGTCTCAAGGGATGAGCACAGCAGTGCCCAATTAACCTCAGATTTTACAATACTTAACTGAGATGCTTCACAAGGGCCTTTCTCCTCCATCAAGATTCACGCCTCAGCCATTTCAGCTCAGTAATAACACAGAACCTCCTCTCTTCTTTCATCCACTGCTCAACCAGATGTCCTTCAAGAATGCAACTGCAGTCATAACATATGGGTTGTCCTGCCTCAGGCAGCCCTCGGTAGGCCGGATTCCAAAGTCTGGGTCCGACGTCGGCTGATGTCGCATTTCTCTCTGACGTCAGAGCGGCTGGAGTACATAAGCATCAGCCGACGTCATTTTCTTCAGTCTTTCTTGCCGCGCGGTGCCCGAAGCAGAAGCAGTTCGCAAGTGCCGGTCGGTCAGCTCCTGTATTCTTCGATTCCGAAGTCATCAAAAAAGCTAAGTACCCCATTGGGGACCTTTTCTTACCTCAGCCGATGTCAGAAATTACTGAAAAAGTTAACAATTGTCTTTCTTGTGGTAAACAAATACCTCATAAGGATTTCCACTCTTACTGATGTTCTTCATACCACATTGCTGCAGTCCTAACACTTGGGTAGTCCGCTGTCCCAGTCGGCCCGAATACCAAAGTATATGGCTGACGTCGGTCAAGGCGCATTAGTCTGACGTCAGGACGTCAGGGTACAAATGCGCATGACCGACGTCATATCCTCAGTCTTTTTTGCCGCATGGTCCGATGCAGAAGCAGTTTTGCAAGTGCAGGTTGGCGTTCTGAGATTTTCCGAAGTCGGAGTTTCAGACCGAATCCAAGTTGGCTAAGTACCCCGTTGGGGATTATTTTGTTTTTTTCTTACCTCAGTATTTTACCGGATGTCAGAAAAAGTGAATAACTGTATTTCTTGTGGCAAACAGATACCTCATAGGGATTACCATACCTTGTGTATACCTTGCTTAGGGCCTGAGCACGACGTTGTTGGCTGTCGCTCTTGTGCTAGATTTAACAAATGCACTATAAAGAGAAGATTAGATTGTGCCAGGTTAGTTTTTGGGAAGCGGTGTAATTATAAAATGCCGTTGGATGCTCCGACGCCCGCTTCGTCAAAAAAGCGCAAGGACAAAACAGCAAAGCCTAGGCTGGAAGAACCGTCCGTCCGGACGACGGTTCTTTAGAGGGCTCGGTGGAGCCAGGGGTTCAGCCAGAAATTTCTTTGGAATCCCAGGGAGAGACTTTATTACTGCAAGAGGTGACCTCTCAGGAGGTAGGCCAGGCGGAAGGGGCTTCTCAGGTAGCTGTTCTTCCCTCCCTGCCTAAGGTGGTTAGGCCCTCCCCTGCTGTTTCCAAGGCTTCTCCCAGGGCAGGCCAGGTTTTGTTTCAGGAGTTACCCCTAGTTCTTCAGGGTCTGTACCTAAGAAGCATATGCTTAAGATGGCAGAAGATTTGATTACAATTATTAGAGGTTCTATGCCCCCTCCTGATAAGAGGCCTAGGGTGGAACCTGAGCTTGGGAGTTTTGAGCAGTGTTCGGATGCTTCTGAGTCTTCGGCTGAAGACTTGCAGGAGTATTCCCTTACTCTGATTCTGATGTAGATGATTCTACTCCTTCTGCTTCTCCTCCTGAGGATTTTTCATTTTCAGAGACTCTTCATTCCATGAGGGAGCATTTTAAATGGGAAGGTCAGGATTTCTCTGATTCCAGGAAAAGGCTTAGGGAATTTTTGTTTCTACCCCAGCATAGGCCTTTAGCTATACCTCCTGTTCTAGATGTGGTAGAGGATGTTTTGCAGAGGCTTCTCTGAACCCTGACTCTTTGCCTCCTGCTCCAGTTAAACCGGATAGATATTATAGGGTGCCTGAAGCTCATAAGTATCTTTTAAGAGTCCTAGGGCAGACCCAGAAACTGTTTCACAGGGGCCTAAAGGTGTTAAGGCTTCTGTTGTTAAAAATCCTGTTCCTCCAGATAAAGAGGCTAGGGCTTTGGATAGATGGGGAAAGAAAGTGTATACTTCTTCCACTTTGGCCATGAGAGCTTTGAATTGCCAGTTTCACATGTTGAAATACCAAAATTATCTCCTTTCACAATTAAAGTCTAAGGTAGATGCTTTGGCGGAAGGTATTGAGTGTAAAGAGTTGCAGGATTTAGTTCATGTTTCTGAACAGGTGGGTAAGCATTCTTTGCAATGTGGTTTTGATGCTGTGCAGGCCTCTTCGAGGGTGGCTGCCACTGGTTCGGTTCTTCGCAGGCACGCCTGGTTGAGGGATCAGAATTTAGCTGAGCATGTGAAGACAAGGATTTTAGATGCTCCTTTACAATCTGATGTGTTGTTTGGTTGCCTGTGGAAGCAGTTCTAAAGAAAATGGAAGACAAGGCTAAGTCTATGCAGACTGTTAAAGATTTTTGCAGGTTCAGCCTCCAAGTTTAGTAGAAATTGGCCTACCAAGGGGTGGACATATCCTGCTTATGATTCCCAGTCTAGGGGTAGGTCTAGACGTGGTAGAGGCAGAGCTCAAGGTTCTTTTAGGCCTAGAACAGGAGTTCACCTGCTCAGTCTTCTGGTGAGGGCAGGGGTCAGTCCTTTCGTAAACAGACACAATGACCTGCCTTTTCAGCTGCCGGAATCTTCTCGTCTGGCAGCACCTTTGGGAGGAAGGTTGGCACTTTTCAAAGAAAACTGGAGTTTAATTACCCAAGACAGATGGGTATTGGATATCATTCACCACGGTTACAGGTTTTATTTCCATACCTTGCCTCCTTTCAAAGGCATGCCAGACATTCCTCCTCAACAAAGGAAAGAGGCTCACAAGCAAATTTCTCTGTTGCTTCAAATAGGGGCCATTCAGCCGGTTCCTGTGCCAGAAAGGGGCCTAGGATTTTATTCTCGCCTGTTCCTAGTACCAAAAAAGGGGAACACGTGGAGACCAATTTTGGATCTGTCTATCCTCAACACTTATCTGGACATTCCCAAGTTCAAAATGTTGACGTTACAACAGCTTTTACCTCTGCTGGGCAAAGATCACTGGATGGTAACTTTGGATCTCAAGGAAGCTTACCTTCATGTTCCTATCAGACTAATTTGCAGGAAGTATCTGCGTTTCGAGCTGGGAATTCTCATTATCAGTTCTCTGCATTGCCCTTTGGCTTATCTACTGCCAGAGTATTCACAAAGGTTCTGGCTCCAGTGATAGCTTTCTTCAGGCTAAAAGGAATACAAATCTATCCTTATTTGGACGATTGCCTGATTCTGGCTCAAGGAAGGGACGTGCTTCTTCAGCATTTGGAATATGTGATAGCAGTGCTAAGATGCCTAGGGTATTCTGTGAACGAAATAAAGTCCAGTCTAGTACCCTCTCAAGACATGTGCTTTCTGGGTGTGAGACTGAATACAGCAACCCAGATGGCCTTTTAACCCCGGACAAACAAAAGAATCTTTCTTTACTTCCATCAACTATCTCATCAGTCCGGGCTGACTGCAAGGACAGTCCTTCAAGCCTTAGGGTTCATGGCATCTTGTATTCTGGTACTTCCCAATGCCAAACTGCATATGAGGAAGCTACAATGGTATCTCAAAATGTATGGACACAGCACTGCCAGGATTTGGACACTGTCATTCAAATAATACCTTGCATTCAAAAGGAATTCTTGTGGTGGGCTCAGGAATGTCACCTAAACAAGGGACTCTCTGTGACCCGCCAGAGGCGAGTCAGATTCTAACGACAGATGCCTCAGACACAGCTTGGGGAGCTCATCTGAATGGAAAGTGGATACAAGACAAGTGGCCTGCCAGACTGCAGCATCTACATATCAACATGAAGGAGATGTTAGCAGTCCAGTTTGCATTACTGGCTTTCAAGGATTTACTTCTTCCAGGGCAGGTGTTGATTCTAACAGACAACACAACTGTCATGTGGTACATCAACAAACACGGGGAACACATTCTTATCCTCTATGCAGGCAAGCAATGATTTTGTGGGAGACTGCGTTAAGCTTGCAGCTGAATCTTCAAGCAAGGTTTCTGCCAGGAGCACAGAACTCCTTAGCAGATGTGTTAAGCAGGCAAATCATGGATCCCCACGAGTGGAAACTGGATCTTCATGTATTTCAGACATTGACAGTGTCATGGGGAACTCCAGACATAGATCTGTTCGCTTCTCCACTAAACCACCAGCTGCCAAAGTTTTGCACGAAAAGGTTTCATCACACAGCCTGGAAAGTGGATTCTCTTTCTTTCAGTTGGAAAAATCTTCATGTGTATGCCTTTCCACCTCTGCCTCTCCTCCCAAAGGTACTTCTAAAGGTCAGACAAGACAAGCCAAGGATGATTTTAATAGCTCCAGATTGGCCTCCCGACCACTGGTACCCACTGCTGCGGAGTCTGCTAAGGAAGCCTCCATGGCCCTTACCTTTGATTCCACACCTATTGTCTCAGAAGGACGGCATCTGCTCAATGTCAAGCTTCACTCTCTTCATCTAACAGCTTGGCATATTCTGTTTTGAACCATAGCAGGTCTCAGCTTCCTCAACAAGTTTTGAATGTGATTATGGAAGCCAGAAGACCTAGTACAAGGAAAGTGTACGCAGGAAAATGGAAGAGATTTTTATTTTGGTGTGCAGCAAAGGATTTGGATGTTTCTGAGCCAAATTTGAGTGTGGCTCTTCAATATCTTACTGAGTTATTGGACAAAGGTTTGTCTTTCTCTTCCATTAAGATTCATGCTGCAGCAATTTCAGCTCACTATGATTGTGACCCACCATTGTTTTCTCATCCTTTGTTCAAGCAATTTCTTAGAGGGGCAAAGAGTATCAGACCCCCACGTAGAGCTCCTACTCCTGCTTGGGACCTCAATTTTGTGTTGGAGAAACTCACTCTACAACCTTTTGAGTCTGCAGCTACTGCTGAATTGAAATATTTGTCATGGAAGACTGCTTTTTTGTTAGCCATTACATCTGCAAGAAGGGTGTCTGAATTGCAGGCCCTTATGGTGGTTGAGCCTTTCCTGATTTTTCATAAGGATAGGGTATCTTTACGTACTAATCCTTCCTTTATGCCTAAAGTGGTTTCTAGTGTGGCTTTAAACCAAACTATTCATTTGCCTACCTTTTATGCAGATCCCCAAAATAAGGGGGAAAAGATTTTGCACACTTTAGATGTGCACAGGCAGTTGCGTTATTATTTAAGCAGGACTAAGGATTTTAGGCAGTCTCAGCAGTTGTTTGTTTCTTTTGCTTTGAGTTCTCAGGGCAAGCCTGTGTCAAAACAAACTATTTCTAAGTGGATTGGGTTTTGCATTGCATTTTGTTATTCCCATCATGGCAAGGAGATTCCAGCTGGGATTAGGCCTCATTCCACTAGGGCTACTGCCACTTCAACAGCATTTCTAAGGGGTGGCAACTAAGGATATTTTGGAGGCAGCTACTTGGAGTTCAGTGCATACTTTCTCTAAGCATTACCACCTTCCTCTCTACTCTAAATCTAGGGCTGGTTTTGCCACGCTATTTTGCAGGGCATGTTGTCAGCTCCTGCTTCCTTATGATTTGCCAGCCTCCCTTACCTCTGCTTTGGGATTCTACCCAAGTGTTAGGACTGCAGCAATGTGGTATGAAGAACATAGTACAGTTTTGTACCTACCATAAATGTAGATGTTCAAGATCCACATTGCTGCAGTCCAATTTACCTCCTCCTTCCCTCTGTGTTTAGGGGTGGTTGTGTGGGTGAGGTTATACTCTTGTAAATTTGTATATATATTTGGTGCAGGAGTGTGTGGTGTTTTTTGGTTTTAGCCTTATCTTTTTAGGGTCTTCTGACATCTGGGGCAGGAAAAGACTGAGGATATGACGTCGGTCATGCGCATTTGTACCCTGACGTCCTGACGTCAGACTAATGCGCCTTGACCGACGTCAGCCATATACTTTGGTATTCGGGCCGACTGGGACAGCGGACTACCCAAGTGTTAGGACTGCAGCAATGTGGATCTTCGAACATCTACATTTATGGTAGGTACAAAACTGTACTTCTTCCTTGCCTTGGCCCAGACCACGACGTCTCGTCCTGTGTAGCCTGTGCTCGCTACAACAAGCGCACTCTCAGGCGCCGGGCGGAGTTCGCTGAAGATTTTTTCGGCGAAAAATTTGCCAATACAATGCCGTCGGAGATTCTGACATCGCAAACTCCCAAGAAACGAAAAGACCGGGACCGACATCCTCGGCCCGCGTCTACCACCGACTCCACGCCAAAACCTACCGCGAGTGCTCCGGTTCCCTCTGAGACTGTTTTTCCACCGCTCCGAACCGAAGACACCGCATTACCGATGACCCCGATTCCGGATATCACTCCGACGCCAGTTATTGATTTTCCTCTGGATACTGAAACCGAGGAAATGCCCGAGACCATTGCTGTAGATAAGGTCACTCCTGCATGTGGAGCTGCCAGGCCTCCTATGGCCATGTCTATTAAGGCCTACACTAGGGCTAAGGCGGCCAGCAAGACCAAGCATCTTTCTGCTAAAGCCTTACCTCAGCCTACTCCAGAGACACAAATTATGACTATGGCTGCTGACTTAATTGCTATGATTAGAGGTTCACAGGCCCATCCTGAGAGAGGATCCCAGCCTCCTCCTGATAAAAGGCCCCGGGTTGAACCCTCTGTCCCTATTCCTTCAGATGAAGATTCTGAGGACTCTGTCCACTCTGATGGCCAGGAAGAGCTCTTCCAGACCTATGAGGACTCGGATGCAGAGGATTCCATGCCCTCGGCCTCACCTCGTGAGGATATTTCTTTTGGGGAAGTTCTGCATACCATGAGGGAACATTTCAAGTGGCAAGGCCAGGAATATTCTGATTCCAGAAAGCGCCCTCGAACTTTCCTTAAAAAGCCCCAGCACAGGCCCTTAGCTATTCCTCCTGTGCTTGATGTTTTGGATGATTTATATTCTGACTCTAGTGTTACCCCTGACTCTCTCCCTCCTGCTCCAGCCAAGCCAGACAGGTATTACAGGGTCCCTGAAACACATTCCCATTTATTCAGGGCCCATACTGCTGATTTGGAAACTATTTCCCAGGGACCTAAAGGTGTTTCAGCTTCCACCTCTAAAAATCCTTTGCCCTCCAGCAGGGAAGCTAGGTCATTAGAGAGATGGGGTAAAAAGGTTTACACCTCCACTACTTTATCTATGAGAGCTTTGAATTGCCTTTTTCATATGTTACAATATCAGGATTTCCTGTTAGAAGATTTACAGAAAACATTGGCCTCCTGATCCTTTAGACAGGAAGTCTTTGCAGGAAGCTGTACATAACTCTCAGCAAGTAAGCAATCACTTCCTGCAGTGTGGATATGATGCACTGGAAGCTTCATGTAGGGCAGCTATGATGGGCAGTCATTCGTAGACATGCATGGTTAAAAGATCAACCTCTACCAGATCATGTAAAGGCAAAACTTCTGGATGCACCTTTGGAAAAGAACAAGCTTTTTGGTGCTAATGCTAAGGACGTGTTAAAGTCCATCGAGGAAAAAGCAAAATCAGTTCAGACGGTGAAAGATTTCCTCCAGGTTCAACCCCCCAGATTCAGTAGGAATTGGCCTTCAAAAAACTGGTCCTTTCCTAATCCTGAAAAGTTTCAAAGGGGTAAAAACAGACGTGGCCGAGGAAGAGGACAATGCAGAGGTCCTTACAGGGGACGACAATGGCAGCCAGCAAACCAAAGAAGTGACACAGGGGTTTCACCTGCCCCACAACCACAATCTCAATGACTTTCCTCTACTTCCGCCTACCAGGGAACAAATAGAAGCTCCCTTGGGCGGGAAATTATCTCTGTTTGCAGACAATTGGCACAGACTGACAAAAGACAAATGGATTTTGGACATTATAGACCGAGGTTACAGGTTCCACTTTCATACCTTACCAAGAAAGCAAGGCATGCCAAACCTACCACAAAACCAGAGGGCAGAGGCTATCAAGCAAATCTCTCTGCTGACTCGGATGAAAGCAATAGAAAGAGTTCCACAACAAGAACAAGGCCAGGGGTTTTATTCAAGACTGTTCCTTGTTCCAAGAAAAGAATCTCAATGGAGACCAATACTGGATTTGTCCGCATTAAACACCTTTCTCATAGTACCAAAGTTCAAAATGCTGACTCTATAGCAACTCCTTCCCATGCTGGGCAAGGGGTCTTGGCTGATTACTCTGGACATCAAGGAGGCATACCTGCATGTCCCTATCAGACACAGCTGCAGAAGATACCTCAGATTTCTTGCAGGGCCAGAGCATTATCAATTCTCAGCATTGCCATTTGGCTTATCTACTGCGCCCAGAGTATTCACAAAATGCCTGGCTTCAGTAATTGCTCATTGCAGGCTCCAGGGGATCCAAATTTACCCGTACCTGGACGACTGCCTCATACAAGCGGACGACAAATTGATGTTGACAAAAAACTTGGACTATGTCATACGATTACTTCAAGCTCTGGGATACACAGTCCACTTCCAAAAGTCAAGACTTCAGTCATCCCAGCAAATAATCTTCTTAGGAGCCAAATTAGACACAGCCTCTCAAATGGCTTAGCTAACAGAAGACAAGCAAGAGAAGTTAACTCATTATTTCAAAGGTTTGGCAAAACTTACCCAGGTGACTGCATGGAGATTCCTACAGGCCCTGGGTTACATGGCATCCTGCATTCTCCTGGTTCCATTAGCAAGACTACACATGAGAAAGCTTCAATGGTACCTAAAAAGCCTATGGTCTCAGCACAGCAACAACTTAGAGACAACCATACCGCTCATTCCATGCCTACAAAAGGAATTCCTATGGTGGGCCTCGGTAAGCCAGGCAAACACAGGTATGTCATTCAAAAAACCACAGATAACACAGACCATAACCACAGACGCCTCAGACCTTGGATGGGGGCCGCACATGGAAGGCAGGTGTATACAAGTTCAATGGTCTCCAAAGGAAACACATCTGCACATAAACCAAAAGGAAATGCTGGCAGTAATGCATGCCATCAAGGCTTTTCAACACCAACTTCAGCAAGGCCATTTACTGATACGGACAGACAACACCACTGTGATGTGGTATATAAACAAGCAAGGGGGCACCCATTCTTCCCCCTTTGCAGACTGACAATGCATCTTTGGGAAAAATCACTGAGCCTAAACATTCAGTTACAATCCCAGTTTGTTCCAGGCAATGACAATGTGCTGGCGGACAGCCTAAGCAGGAATTTCACAGATCCACACGAGTGGAGGGTGTGGAGGTTACATCCGAAGATCTTCACACAGCTCACTTCGACATGGGGCAGGCCAGAAGTAGACCTATTTGCCTCTCACCTCAACCATCATCTACAAAAATTCTGCTCAAGGACATACCATCCACAAGCTTGGAAAATAGATGCTCTCTCATTCAACTGGAACTCCCTAAAAATCTATGCATTCCCACCTGTGCCACTGATGACCTCAGTATTACTAAAGATCAAAGCAGAGAGACCCAAGGGGATCCTAATAGCTCCGGACTGGCCAAGACAACACTGGTATCCACTACTACGGAGCATATGTCACACCAAGAAGTGGGCCCTTCCCCAATGGCCTCTACTTTTGACTCAACACAACTTCAAAACAGTGCATCCAAACCTTCAGACACTGCAGCTAACAGCCTGGGAGATCCCATGAATAATTTCAACCTATCTCTCTCCAAGGAAGTTCAGCGGATACTAACAGAGGCTCGAAGACCATCCACCAGAAAGGTTTACTTAGCAAAATGGAAGAGATTCAGCATTTGGAATACCAGCAAGGGACATGATGCATCATTATTGAACATCCCACTCATCCTGGAATATTTGGCAGATATGCTAAAGAATGGACTCTCATATTCTTCCATAAAGATACATGCATCAGCTATTTCAGCTAGATACAACACTGATCCGCCTGTCTTTTCACATCCTTTGCTAAGGCAATTCCTCAGGGGAATCAAGAGCATTAAACCACACCAAGAAAGGCTCCAGTGCCAGCCTGGGACATCAATTTTGTCCTAGAAAAACTGACTCTACCTCCATTAGAGCCAGCAGCTTCAGTTGACTTGCAATTTCTCTCATGGAAGACAGCTTTCCTGTTGGCAATTACCTCAGCAAGAAGGGTTTCGGAACTACAGGCCCTAATGGCTATACCTCCATTCATAATTTTCCACAGAGACAGGGTTTCATTAAGGACCAACCTTACTTTTATGCCAAAGGTGGTATCTAGGGTTTCTTTAAATCAAGCTATTCATCTGCCTGCTTTCTTCCCCAATCCTGAGAATAAGCAGGAAAGACTGTTGCATACCTTGGACATTCAGACAACTTCGATACTACCTGGACAGAACCAAGATCAGTAGAAAGTCTGACCAACTTTTTGTGGCTTACGCCCCTGCAGTCCAAGGAAAAGCAATTTCAAAACAGACTATTTCAAAATGGATTGGACATTGCATCAGATTCTGTTATTCATTTCATGGAAAGACTGTTCCAGCCAATGTCAGACCACATTCCACCAGAGCTACAGCCACCTCTACAGCATTATTAAGAGGGGTGCCTACTAAGGACATTCTAGAAGCTGCTACATGGAGCTCCGTGCATACATTCTCCAAACACTACAATCTCCCGATCCAGAGCAGGCTTTGCTTCGACAGTCCTGCAGGGTTTGATTGCCACACCATCTTTTCCCTAGAGCATTCCTCCTCCCCCAGCTAAGCTATGGTATTCTACCCATATGTTATGACTGCAGTTGCATTCTTGAATGACATAGTACAGTTTTGTACCTACCATAAATGTAGATGTCCGATAGATATGCAACTGCAGTCGGATTTTCCCTCCCTCTATGCCTAGGGTCCACTCCTATCCCTGTTTCTCTTAGCTGGGGATATCTGATGTCCTTCTTGGATGCATCTGCAGTCATAACAAATGGGTTGTCCTGTCGTCAGGCAGCCCTTCGGTCGGCCGGATTCCAAAGTCTGGGTCCGGCTTCGGCTGATGTCGCACTTCACCCGACGTCATCTCTGCTGGTCTTCGGGTATAAAGGCATCAGCCGACGCCATTTTCCTCAGTCTTTCTTGCCGTGGTGCAAGCAGAAGCTGTTCGCAAGTGCCGGTCGGTCAGATCCAGAGATTACTACTACCGAATACTACCAAGACTTCTAAAAGCTAAGTACCCGTTGGGGACTATTTCTTGCCTCAGCCGATGTCAGAAAAAGTCAATAACTGTTTAACTTGTGGGAAACAAATACCTCATAAAGATTTCCACTCTTACTGTCTGCCTTGCTTAGGCCCAGACCACGACGTAGCAGCCTGTTCGGCCTGTGCTTCCTTCAACCGACGAACGCTTAGGCGTCGGTCGGAGTTTGCTGAACAGTTTTTCGGCTCAGATTTTGCGTACATTATGCCGTCGGATCCTCCGACTACCCAAATTGTTAAAAACGAAGAAAGACCGACACTCGCGGTCCGCGGTTTCGGCCGAAACCGCGGTTAAGCAAGTCGCGAGTGTCTCTGTTTCGGCCGAAACCGAGAAAACGGGTCAATCTTCAGCCGAATCCATGACTACTACTGAGGCTCCTGCTACCTTAGTTGAATCGGCCTCAGAAATTTTGCCTACAACTGTGGTTCCTAGCGATTTATCAGACACCATCCCTTTGGATGTCTCTACCCCAGCACGTGGTGCTGCTAGGCCTCCTGCAGCCATGTCTATTAAGGCCTTTGCCAGGGCTAAAGCAGCCAAATCTGTTAAATCAGTGCCTGTTAAGCCCCCCTCACACAGGCCCACTTCAAGTTCACAAATGCTTACTCTGGCAGAAGATTTAATATCCTTAATTAGGGGATCCCAATCAGACCCAGACAGGGCCTCTCAGCCCCCAGAAAAGAGACCTAGAGCAGAGCCCCCCGAGCCAGTGTCCTCTGATGATTCTGCGGATGACTCAGACATTTCAGACCAGCCAGAGGCTCCTTTTTCAACTTATGAAGACTCCGATGCTGAAGAATCCATTCCAGCTGCCTCTCCACCAGAGGAATTTTCCTTTGGGGAAACCTTACATGCCATGAGAGAACAATTCCAATGGCAGGGACAAGATTTCTCAGATTCAAGAAAAAGGCTTAGGACTTTTCTGCACTTACCACAACATAGGCCCTTAGCTATACCTCCTGTACTGCCTGTTGTGGATGATGCATTTAATGATGTTTGCACTGCTCCTGATTCTTTACCTCCAGCCCCTGCCAAACCAGATAGATTTTACAGGGTGCCAGACACTCATCACCACCTATACAAGGCCCCACTTGCAGATCCCAAACTATGTCCCAGGGGCCTAAGGCAGTAGCCTCGACCACAGCAAAAACCCTATTCCTTCTGAAATGGAATCCAAGTCCTTAGATAGATGGACGCAAAAAGTTTACACCTCTGCTACTCTCTCAGCTAGAGCTTTAAACTGTCAGTTTCATATGATCCAATACCAAGAGTTTATGCTTGATCAGTTAACTAAAAAACTGTCCTCTGATGAATCCTTAGATAAGAAATATGTATTAGAAATGGTGAATAACATCCAACAGGTTAGTAACCATTCCTTAAAATGTGGCTATGATGCACTGGAGGCTTCATTTAGATCAGCCATGACTGGCACAGTGATAAGAAGACATGCATGGTTGAAAGAACAGGTCTTACCGGATCATGTTAAAGTAAAGCTGTTAGATGCTCCTATGGATAAGGCCAGTCTATTTGGTACACCTGCCCAGCAAGTAATGAAGAAAATGGAAGAAAAGGCAAAATCTGTACAAACAGTTAAAGATTTCTTACAGGTTCAGCCCCCAAGGTTTAGCAGGAACTGGCCTGCCAAAAATTGGTCCTTTCCAGACTCCACAAAATCCCAAAGTGGCAGGAATAGACGCTCTAGAGGCAGAAATCAATCCAGAGGAGGTGCCTACAGAGGACGACAGTGGCAAGGCAATAACCGAGGCACAGACACAACCACTGCAACAGGACAATCACAGTGACTTGGCTCTGACACCGCCTACCAGGGAGCAAATAGCAGCACCTTTAGGCGGAAAGTTAGCCTTATTTTCGAAAAATTGGCACTGTCTCACAAAAGACAAGTGGATTTTGCAAACCATAGACCAAGGCTACCGGTTCCACTTCCACACCTTACCAGTAAAAAGAGGAATGCCAAACCTACCTCCAAATCAAAAAATAGAAGCTCTACAGCAGATAGCGAAATTAACAAGGATGAGAGCTGTGGAAAGAGTGCCAATAACAGAACAGGGCAAAGGATTCTACTCCAGACTCTTCCTAGTACCAAGAAAAGAGAAAAGTTGGAGACCTATTCTCGACCTGTCCTTCTTAAACACATACATCATTGTCCCAAAATTCAAAATGCTGACCCTACAGCAACTCCTTCCCATGCTGGGCAAGGAGTGTTGGCTGGTAACTCTAGATCTCAAGGAGGCATACCTGCACGTCCCCATTTGACCAAATTGCAGAAGATACCTCAGATTTCTTGCAGGATCAGAGCATTATCAATTCTCAGCATTGCCCTTTGGCTTATCTACTGCGCCCAGAGTATTCACAAAATGCCTGGCATCAGTAATCGCTCACTGCAGACTACAGGGAATCCAAATTTATTCATACCTGGACGACTGCCTGTTACAAGCGGACAACAAAAGCAAGCTGACAACAGATTTACAAAGGGTCATTTACTTGCTACAAGCCCTGGGATACACAGTCAATTTACAAAAGTCAAGGCTGATACCATCCCAAACAAGAACATTCTTGGGCGCGGAATTGTTCACAGTAAAACAAATGGCATTCCTAACTGCAGAAAAACAAAAATAACTCCCTCTACTTCTTGGCATTAACAAAACAGAACAAACTAACAGCAAGAAAAGTTCTGCAGGCCTTGGGCTTCATGGCATCATGAATAATCTTGGTCCCACATGCCAGACTGCATATGAGAAAGCTACAGTGGTACCTAAAGAATTTATGGTCTCAGCACAGGCACAGCTTAGAAACAGAAATCCCACTAATCCCATGCCTAAAACAGGAGTTCCTATGGTGGGCTCAAGCATGCCAGACAAACCCAGGCTTACCCTTCCACAACTTTCGAGCAAGCCAAACCATCACAACGGACGCCTCAGACCTAGGATGGGGGGCGCACATGCTGGACAAATGCATACAAGGATTGTGGACTCAAGACCAGCTGCACCTGCACATAAACCAAAAAGAAATGCTGGCAGTAAAACTGGCAATCCAAAAATTCAGACCATTCCTCAAAGAAGGCCATCTGATAAGGACAGACAACACCACAGTCATGTGGTACATCAACAAACAGGGAGGCACTCATACCCCCTATGCAGAATGAATTTGGACCTTTGGAATCTGGCTCTCAGCTACAACATCCAGTTACAGGCAATATTTGTGCCGGGAAAAGAGAACACCTTAGCAGACATGTTAAGCAGAACCACCTCGGATGCTCACGAATGGATGCTACACCCGGACATCTTCAAGGCCATCACAAAGAAATGGGGAATGCCACAAATAGATCTATTCGCATCCCCACTCAATCACCAGCTCAAAAAATTCTGCACAAGGACATTCCACCCACTTGCATGGAAGGTGGACTCTCTATCCTTCCGCTGGAAAGGCCTGACAGCATATGCATTCCCACCTCTTCCCTTGATGCACAAGGTACTACTGAAAATCAAAGAGGAACGTCCAAGGATAATCCTGATAGCTCCGAATTGGCCAAGACAACACTGGTACCCATTGCTGAGGAGCATGTCTCGAGAGAATGTGGTCAATACCCCTGATGCCTTTGATGTTAACTCAGAACAACTACAACATCATGCATCCAAACCTAAAACCTTGCAACTGACTGCCTGGAACATCACATAGCAGCAACTAACCCAGACCTTTCCCAAAGGGTTAAAGACATTATCCTTGAAGCCCGCAGACCTTCAACAAGAAGGAACTATGCAGGAAAATGGAAAAGGTTTGTCATTTGGAGTACTGAAAGAGGAAAAGATGTGTCGAACATAGATATTGCTAACATTCTGGAGTACTTGGCAGAGCTTCTACATACAGGCCTGTCCTATTCCTCCATCAAGATACATGCATCAGCTATTTCAGCAGAATACAGCTTGATCCACCTGTCTTTTCACCCTCTACTCAGGCAGTTCCTCAGAGGGATCAAGAATGTAAAACCTCCTAGGAAACCACCATTACCAGCATGGGACTTGAACTTTGTGCTAGAAAAGTTGACACTCCTCCGTTTGAACCAGCAGCAACAGCAGATCTGCAACACCTGTCATGGAAAACTGCTTTCCTACTGGCAATTACCTCAGCAAGGAGGGTTTCGGAACTACAGGCCTTAATGGCAGTGCAACCCTTCCTAATCTTCCATCAAGATAGGGTGTCCATGAGAACTAATCCTACATTTATGCCTAAGGTGGTATCCAGAGTGTCTTTAAACCAGGCAGTCCACCTACCTACCTTCTTTCCCAATCCACAGAACAGGGGGGAAAGACTACTGCATACCTTGGATGTACATAGGCAGTTACGCTACTACCTGGACAGAACCAAAAGTAACAGAAAACTGACCAGCTTTTAGTAGCCTATGCAACAGGAAGGGAAGGAAAAGCAATTTCCAAACAGACAATCTCCAAATGGATAGGAAATTGCATAAGATTCTGTTACTCCTACCATGGAAAACCAATTCCACAGAACATAAGACCTCATTCTACAAGGGCTACAGCCACTACCACAGCTTTCTTACGAGGAGTGGCAACCAAGGACATTATTGAGGCGGCTACTTGGACCTCCGTGCATACATTTGCCAAGCATTATAATTTACCTCTATACTCTAGATCCCGAGCAGGGTTTGCCACTGCTGTACTGCAAGGGATCCTAACTACACCATAATTTTTCTTCCTCCACCCCTAGTTTGGCTATGGTATTCTACCCATTTGTTATGACTGCAGATGCATCCATGAAGGACATAGTACAGTTTTGTACCTACCATAAATGTAGATGTCCGAACTGGATAGCATCTGCAGTCAGGATTACCCACCCTCCTTCCCCTCTGTGGTACTCCTAGGGTATTTACCCTCCTAATAGCTAGCTGGGGGGGAGTCTCTTATGGTGTATTTGTTTGTATATATGTACATACATGCTTATTTTTGTGTTTGCCTTCTACTTTTTGGAAACATTGGCATTTATCCAAAATTTAGCCTTCCAAGAGGGCAACTGGCATCTGGGGCAAGAAACACTGAGGAAAATGGCGTCGGCTGATGCCTTTATACCCCAAGACCAGCAGAGATGATGTCGGGTGAAGTGCGACATCAGCCGAAGCCGGACCCAGACTTTGGAATCCGGCCGACCGAAGGGCTGCCTGACGACAGGACAACCCATTTGTTATGACTGCAGATGCTATCCAGTTCAGACATCTACATTTATGGTAGGTACAAAACTGTACTTTATGGTGTATCTGTTTATTGCTCATTTACTTGTCTGGAATCCTGTTTTTGTCTTCCAATTTGATTTCAGCCTTTTTTGGAGGGCACCTGGCATCTGGGGCAAGAAACACTGAAGAAAATGGCGTCGGCTGATGCTTATGTACTCCAGCCGCTCTGACGTCAGAGAGAAATGCGACATCAGCCGGCATCGGACCCAGACTTTGGAATCCGGCCGACCGAGGGCTGCCTGAGGCAGGGCAACCCATATGTTATGACTGCAGTTGCATATCTATCGGACATCTACATTTATGGTAGGTACAAAACTGTACTTTCCTCTGAGGGGACTAAAGTGTATGACCACCCAGGCGACCTCCAACTCCCCCCTGGGACCTTAACTTTGTATTGGAGAAACTCAAGCTTCCTCCTTTCGAGCCAGCTACTACTGCAGACTTAAAATTCCTTTCTTGGAAAACTGCTTTCCTTTTAGCAATCACTTCA
Organism: Protopterus annectens; assembly: GCF_019279795.1. Classification (NCBI taxonomy): domain Eukaryota; kingdom Metazoa; phylum Chordata; order Ceratodontiformes; family Protopteridae; genus Protopterus; species Protopterus annectens. The sequence goes on along the minus strand of NC_056726.1, from coordinate 1,291,930,257 downwards.
GCAAGAAGGGTATCTGAATTACAGGCCCTCATGACGGTGGAGTCTTTCATCATCTTTCATGCGGACAGGGTGTCCCTCTGATCCAATCCCTCCTTCATGCCCAAGGTAGTATTCAGTCTGGCCCGTAGTCAGGCCATTCATTTGCCAGCCATCTTTCCTAATCCACAGAACAAAGGGGAACGGATACTGCACTCCTTAGATGTGCACAGACAACTTAGATTCTAATCAACCAGAGCTGCATCTACCTCTACAGCCTTTCTCAGAGGCGTCCCTACCAGGAACATCCTAGAAGCTGCTACCTGGAGTTCTGTACATACTTTCACCAAACCATAACCATCAGCCATTTTTCCCTAAATCCAGAGCTGGTTTTGCCACTGCAGTCTTGCAGGGCCTTGTAGCTGGTCCTAATGCTAGCTAAATTCCTCCTCCCATCCTTAGCTTTGGGAATCTACCCAAATGTGATGGCTGCAGCAGTGAAACATGAAGAACATAGTACAGTTGTGTACACTTACCATAAATTTAGATGTTCGAGTGTATTCACTGTTGCAGTCCTGGTTACCCTCCCTCCAGCCCCTTTACTTCTTTTGACTATACCTCTACTCTCCTTTACTATGCGCAAAAGCTTTTTAGTGTATTTGCTTTTTTGCTGGATGTGTAACCTTGTATATTTATAGATTTTAATCGCTTCTCATTAGGGGGGTACCTGACATCTGGAGCAAGAAAAACTGATGTAATGGTGTCGGCTGCATGTTTTATACCCCTGACAACCTGACGTCACGGGAGAAGGGACAGCAACTGAAGCAGGACCCAAGACTTTAATCAGGCCGACTGAGGGCTACTACAAGCAGATAACCCAAATGTGCAACAGTGAATACACTCGAACATCTACATTTGTGGTAAGTGGACACAACTGTACTATTTTCAACGTTTTGATAAATTGGGGATCCCAGATATAGACCTGTTTGCCTTCCCCCAGAACTACCAATTGGACAAATTCTGTACAATGACTCCCTACAAACAAGCTTGGAAAGTGGATGGCTCTGTCCTTCAGCTGGAAAAATCTATCAGTTTATGCCTTTCCTCCTCTGCCTCTCCTCTCCAAAGTACTACTGAATGTCAAAGAGGACAAACCAAGGACGATACTGATTTCACCAGACTGGCCATGCCAATACTGGTACCCCCTCTTGCGCACTTTGTCACTGCTGGCTCCGTGGCACCTGCCTCAGACCCCCCTACCCTGCTGTCACAGCAGGCGAGCCAGATTCTGCACCCTCAGCTTCAAAGCCTGGCTAATTTCCTAATCTCTCCATTACCATCCCTCAGTAAACAAGTGTTGGATGTCATTTTGGAGACAAGGAGGCGTAGTACTAGAAAATCTTATGCTGAAAAATGGAAAAGATTCTGTGCCTGGAACCATACTCATGAGATGGGCACAGCAGCACCCAATTTACCTCAGATTCTTCAATACTTAACTGAGGTGCTTCACAAGGGCCTTTCTTTTTCCTTCATCAAAATTCACGCTTCAGCCATTTCAGCTCATTACAACACACTACCGCCCCTCTTCTCTCATCCACTGCTCAAACAGTTCCTCAGAGGGACCAAAAACTTAGATCACCCAGGAGAGTCCCAACTCCAGCCTGGGACCTTAACTTTGTATTGGAAAAACTCACTCTTCCCCCTTTTGAGCCAGCTGCAAGTGCAGAGTTAAAATTTCTTTCTTGGAAAACAGCCTTCCTTTTAGCAATTACTTCAGCAAGAAGGATATCTGAACTACAGGCCCTTATGGCAGTGGAGCCTTTCATTATCTTTCATGGTGACTGGGTGTCCTTCAGGACCAATCCCTCCTTCATGCCCAAGGTGGTATCCAGTGTGGCTCTTAATCAGTCCATTCATTTGCCAACCTTCTATTCTAATCCACAGAACAAAAGGGAAAGGATACTGCACTCATCTGATGTGCACAGACAACTTAGATTTTACTTGGACAGTACTAAACCTCAAAGGAAATCTGAACAACTGCTGGTGGCATTTGCTGCATAGGCAGAGGGGAAGGCTATTTCAAAGCAAACAATTTCTAAATGGATAAGCCATTGCATTCATTTCTGCTATAAGCACCAGGGAAAACCTATCCCACAGGGGATTAGACCCCCATTCAACCAGGGCTGCATCTACATCTACAGCCTTTACCAGAGGCATACCTACCAGGGACATTTTAGAAGCTGCTACCTGGAGTTCTGTAAATACTTGCACCAATCATTACCATTTACCAATTTTCTCTAAGTCCAGAGCTGGCTTTGGCACTGCAGTCTTGCAGGGCCTTCTAGCTGGTCCTAATGCTATCTAAATGCCTCCTCCCATCTTTAGCTTTGGGAATCTACCCAAATGTGATGACTGCAACAGTGAAACACGAAGAACGTAGTACATTTGTGTACACTTACCATAAATGTAGATGATGTTAAGTTGTCAATCTCGCCTTCATTCTTGCTTGATGGGTTCGGAGCCGATCCTCGGCTCCGACTCGGCACTTGCTTTAGCTCGAGAACTCCTTTTACCAGCTCGAGGCAGCCCCATATCCCATGATGCAAGGCAGTAAGTACCCAGATCTCGTTTGCCGCTTGGGAGGTCTTCTCTTTACCAGCTCCTGGTAAGTAGTTCACATTTGTGATATTTCAAGCCCCTTTTAGTTTAAAACTAATTTTGTGATAGTTTAAATTTAATTCTACCCTTTTTCTGACAGAAATCCCTGTCTCTTTTAATTTTTTGTTAGTCAATTTTCCCTATCCCATCCCCCCCCCTGTTAGGGTGTGTGTGTTGGTGTTTTTATAAAATACCTCTTGGTATTTTGTTTAATTTAATTTTGACTGGTGTGTCTGTGTGTGTTGTGTTTAGGCACCATGTCTAAGGAGAGGGTTTCAGGTTTTAAGAAGTGTGACTCGTGCTGTCAGAAGATGTCTCTGACAGACGGTCACACTTCTTGCCTGTATTGTTTGGGCCCTCTTCACCTGCAGGACTCCTGTGCTATTTGTCACTCCTTCAGCCAGAGAGTCCTGCAGGAGACGCAACAAGTTGATTCTCAGGGTCTTCTTAAGCCGGAGGGCTCTCCGGCTAAGTCGGCTCCACAAAATCAACTAAAACTGCCAAGGCCCAGGCTTCTGTTTCTAAGCCTGCGGCCTCGGCCCGACTCGTATTGAGTCGAGATTGGCCCGCTGGAGCCGATTCTGATCCACAAAGCTCGGGCGCTGATGGCTATCGGTGCCGAATCTGTTTTGACCACTTCGATGTCGGCTTCGATCGGCTCCGGCACCCATGTGGCGCATCGGTGTCGGCCCGATCGGCTCCGACACCGTTACTTTGGTGGCTGTATCGGCTCCGCTGGAGCCGATACATCGAGACGCTCTGTCGGCTTCGAGTCGGTGCCGACAGGATCAGTAGTATCGGCTCGATGGCCCATTCCAGGAAGAGGTCGAGGTCTCCTTCCTTGGAGCCGATACTTTCGGCCCGCCTCTTCTATCGGAACGGAGCCATCGGAGCCGATCTTCAAGGTCATCCAGGTTGTCAGATCATGACCTAGAGAGAGTGGTCAGTAGATTACTCAAGTCACAGGTACTGGCCCAAATGCTACACAGTCCGTCTCAGCAGACGACTGTTGGTCCACACCCCGTTACAGTTCCTCCTTCAACTCTACCCCAGAGCTTGGAGTTGGAGTCTTCGGCATGGTTACTGCTACGGCTGGAGGACGGATACCCCTTCTGTTCCTTCAGCCCTACTCTTATCTCCTCTACCTTAGAGGGATTCGGTGGGCGGGCGTCCATGGTCTCCTCCGGGGGTGTGAGTGGCATCGTACCCTTCTTCGCGCCCGCTCTTCCCCTTGGAGCCTCGGCCTTGGTGAGCTCGGCTCCGACATCTGCCTCGCAGACTTCCCTTTCGGTGGTTCCTGGAGTTCCTAGCTCTTCGGAGCGGGTTCTCTCGGACCTGCCTGGGAGGGGAGCATTCGAGGTGATGAAGAGTGTACTGGCCACTGGTATCAGTCAGCAGTCTGTTCCCGTAGCTCCTCCCTCTATGGTACCTGTTGACATCTCTGCCACTTCTCTTGCTACAGGACCCAGAGATCCTCCGCCTCAGGTTTCCCCATTGGGAATTTCCCGCTCTTCCGAGGATTCTCCTGATGTTTCGGGAGATCCTCCTAGGAAGAGGACTTGTAAGAGGAAGCATGTAGACTCCCGAGTCTGTCACTGGATACTGACTTTGATGAGTCAGAGGGATCCCTAGATCCCCTCTGAGGATGTCTCCTTTTCAGACATCCTAGAACTTCTCAAACAGAGGGAAACTGGCCCACCAACAATCCCTCTGAGGATGAGTCAGTATACCTAGAGGCGTTTGGATCTCGCCCTCCACCTCCTGGGTGTCTCCGCCTTCGACCCCTTATGCAGGTTATTGCACGAAAGGCGTGGACAGCTCCTGACTCTGTAGAGCCAGTCCCTAGGAGGCCTTCTAAATTTATCACTGCCCCTAGTGACAAACAATTCCTAACCAAGGGTGTCCCCGCTGATGCCATGGTGGTGGCTGCGGCCACCAAAAGGAACTTGCAGATCCTTCCGTGCCCCATCCTCCTAATAAGGACTCTAGGACCATGGATAGGTACGCAAGCGGATGTTTTCCTCAGCGACCTTTGCTATGCGTTCGCTGAATTATCTTTGTCATTTCACCAGACTCCAGAGAGATATCCTGAAGGAGCTGGGAGAAGTAGTTCAGGATCCTACAGCTGCAGGGGCTCAAGAAAGATTGCTTCGCAGCTAGGAACCCTCAATTCCATTGCTAACTCCTCCATGCGGCTAATATCTTATGCTGCGGATGGAGAGTAGAGCCGCAGGCACAGGTGTGGCTCTTAGACGCCAAGCCTGGATGCGGCTATGTGATTTTATGGATCCCTTTAAGGCGCCTTCACAAATTCTCCCTTTGACGGGTCAGCTTTGTTTGGCCCTCAGGTGAAGGAGACCTTGACCAGGTGTGAGCAGGACGGCAAGACTCTTTCTGCTGTTGGAGTCCGTTTTCCACCCCTTCTAGGCCTTATCCCAAAGGACAGAAGGGTGGGAAGATGTGGTTCCAGAAATCCCAAGGAGTCACGCCGATTCACGTGGTCAGTTTACCCCTAGAGGCAGAGGGGTAACAACAACAGACGCCGCTCTAGAGGCAGAGGGGTCCAAGAACCAGGGAAACAGGGAGCCTCTCTGATAAGCCCTTTCAGCATCCCTGAGGTGTTGCCCGCTGTCCCTCCTTGGAGGCAGTCGGGAAGATTATCACTGTACCCAGAAGCCTGGCATTCCCTCACTCAAGACAGATGGGTACAGTCGATCATATCCAAGGGTTACATAATTCCTTTCGAGGAAAGTCCCTTCCAGATGTACCACCCGGTCTAAGGGACATTGCAGAGTTAGAAATCGCAAAACTTCTGCAAAAAAGAGCCATTCAGCCAGTTACAATAGACCATTCAGAGCCCGGAATCTACTCAAGGTTCTTTTTGGTCCCCAAAAAGACGGGAGACTGGAGACCAATATTGGATCTCAGCAGACTCAACAAGTCTGTCAGGAAGACAAGATTCCGAATGGTCACTCTTCAGTCAATTCTGCCCTTCTTACAGAAGGACAACTGGATGTGCTCAATAGATCTTCAGGATGCGTACTATCACATCAAAATTCACAGACGCTCCAGGAGGTTTCTCCGCTTTCGGTTGGGGTCCAGTCATTTCCAGTTCAGAGCCCTGCCCTTTGGTCTCACTACAGCCCCCAGAGTGTTCACCAAATGCATGGCAGTGGTCACGGCTCACCTGAGACGTCAAGGATTCCAGGTGTTTCCGTATCTCGACGACTGGCTCCTGTCAACCACCACCAGGCATCAGCTTATACAAGCCAGGGATTACACAATAGACCTTTGTTCTCATTTGGGTATCTCAGTCAACTTCGAAAAGTCATCCTTATCGCCCTGCCAGTCTATTACCTTCATAGGCGCAAACTTAAACACTGTTCGGATGTCAGCTACCCTTACAGAACAAAGAGTTTCAGACATTCAGACTCATGTCAGGATCATTCTGGCCATCAAGAAAGTACAGGCCAGAATGGTTCTAAAGGTATTAGGTCTCATGGCTGCGGCCATTACTCTTCTTCCCCTGGCTCGATTCTACATGCGCCTCCTTCAGTGGATGCTGTTCACGCAGTGGTCATACCAGCAACTTCCCAATGCGCCACCAGATTCTGGTGACACAAACATGCAAAGAACATCTTGCTTGGTGGATCACATCGTCTCAGGTTCACCAAGGCAGGTGCTTTGTACCTCCGTCCCCGATAGCCACTGTCACCACGGATGCCTCCCTGATCGGGTGGGGGTCATTATCAGGGCAGGATGGTTCATGGGACGTGGCAACCGCTCGAGTACCATCTGCACATAAATGTCCTGGAGATGAGAGCAGTGCTTTTAACGTTGCAAGCCCTCAACGACTTTCTTCCCGTAGGGACAATTGCAGTCCACACAGACAACATGTCTGTAGTTTGGTATATCAACAAACAGGGCGGAACCAAGTCCTACCCCTTGTGTCGAGAAGCCAGACTTTGGCAATGGGCGATCTCCTCTCATCGGTTTCTGGTAGCAACGCATATCCCTGGGAAAACCAACATTATAGCGGACAGATTGAGCAGAGCTATTCTCATGCCTCACGAGTGGTCTCTCAAGCAATCCATAGCGGAAGAGATTTTTCTGGAATGGGGTCGCCCATGTTGCGATCTTTTGCTACTCCCCAAAACAGCAAATGTCCAGACTTCTTCAGCCTCTTCCTCTATCAGGCCATCCCCCAGAGACGCTCTGACCCAGGATTGGCCCCAGGGACTTCTTTATGCCTTCCTCCATTTCCTCTGATCCCTCAGGTGATCCAGAAAGCTACCGCTTTGAGTGCCAAATTGATTCTCATTGCCCCTTACTGGCCTCGACAAGTTTGGTTCCCGTTCCTCCATCATCACCTTTTGGTGCAGCCGTGGCATCTGGACCCAGTGCCAGATCTACTGATTCACCAATCCGGTCAGCTGCACCGGTCAATCCCTTCTCTCAACCTCACAGCATGGTTGCTCCACTTCCTTCCTTAGCCAGGCTTCCTTTGATCTCTAACCCAGTTAGAGATATCATAGTAGCTTCACTAAAATCCTCTACCAGGAGGATTTACACAAGCAAATGGAACGTTTCTCTTATTGGGCTAAGGCCCAAAATATTGATCCTTTTACTGCCCCTGTTCAGGCAGTTCTGGACTTTATAGCAGAGATCTTTCATGCAGGCTCCTCTTCTTCCACAGTCAGAGTTCAGTTGGCTGCTATTTCTAATTTTCATGTCGTGTTAGCAGATCATAATATTATGTCCCATAGGCTCTGCAGGGCCTTTTGAAAGGAATTTTCCTACTAAAGCCTCCAATCAGGAATCCTCCTCCTCAGTGGGATCTAAATTTAGTGCTGACATCCTTGATTCTTCCCCTTCGAGCCAGCTGTTTCTTGTTCCCTAAAATATCTTTCTTGGAAAACGTTATTCCTAGTGGCTATTACATCTGCCAGGAGGGTGTCTGAAGTTCATGCTCTTCGGTTCGACCCCTATTTGATTTTTCACAAAGACAGAGTATCTTTGAGAACTAATCCATCCTTTTTACCTAAGGTCGCTTCAAAAACAATCTGAATCAATCCATTGATCTCCTGTATTTTTCCTAACTATTCAGATAGAGCTGAACAAAAGCTACATTATCTTGACGTCCATCGTCATCTTTGATATTATTTGGACAGTACTTAAATATTTAGTAAATCTGATGAACTTTTTGTTTCCAATGCGGATATTAAAAAGCGCCTTCCTGTTTCTAAAGTGACTTTGTCCAGATGGCTTTCTTCGGTCATCACTGAAATTTATAGGATCAGGGGAAAACAGCTGTGCTCAAAACCTAAAGCACATTCAACTAGGAGTTTAGCTACATCTACAGCCTTTCAAGCTAGACTGCCTTTGGACACTATTTGTGCAGCGCCACTTGGGCCACTCCTCACACTTTTGTTTCCCATTACAAATTGGACTTGGCCTCCAGGGACAGAGCCAGTTTTGGCTCTACAGTCCTCAAGAGTTTGTTCCATTGAGCCACCCAGGATAGAGGTGCTAGGACGCGTCCCATCAAGCAAGAATGAAGGCGAGATTGACAACTTAACATTAAGAAGTTATGTACCTACCATAACGTTCCATGTTAGTTGTCTTCTCGCCTTCTTTCTTGCACCTCCCTCCTTCCCCCTGGCCTGGACAGACCTTGTATAAGAAACTATTATGCTAAAGACCATTCAGACCTGGTCCTTTTTCCATCTGTAAGTTTCTTCCTCCTTTGGGAAGTATTTTATGCTTGGTGTTATTGCCCTTTGTCAACAAACGAGATCTGGGTACTTACTGCCTTGCATCATGGGATATGGGGCTGCCTCGAGCTGGTAAAAGGAGTTCTCGAGCTAAAGCAAGTGCCGAGTCAGAGCCGAGGATCGGCTCCGAACCCATCAAGCAAGAAAGAAGGCGAGAGAAGACAACTAACATGGAACGTTATGGTAGGTACATAACTTCTTATTCGCGTGTATTCACTGTTGCAGTCCTGTTTACCCTCCCTCCAGTCCCCTGACTTCTTTTGGCTATACCTTTACTCCTTTACTATGCTTAAAATCTTTTTTGATGTATTTGCTTTTTTATTGCAGGTGTAACCTTTTATAGAGATGTGTGTGTGTGTGTGTGTGTGTGTGTGTGTGTGTGTGTGTGTGTGTGTATATATATATTTATTTATTTATTTATTTAATTAATTGCTTCCCATTAGGGGGTCACTTGACATCTCGGGCTAGAAAAACTGAAGCAATGGTGTCGGCTGCATGCTTTATACCCCTGATGTCACGGAAGATGAGATAGCAACCAACGCAGGACCCAAAACTTTGATAATCAGGCCGACTGAGGGCTTCTGCAAGCAGATAACCTAAATGTGATGACTGCAACAGTGAATACACTCGAACATCTACATTTATGGCAAGTGTACACAACTGTACTGTCATTTTCCTGTGTTTGTTTTTCCAAATCTCAAGAAGAGGGGAGAAATAATTCTTCACTTTTTAGATTTACCTAGTCAGTGAATGCTCTGCCTACAAAAAATTGAATTTCGAAATGGATCTGATTAGCCTTTGGTGGCCTTAGGAGAAAAGGTGAGTAGGGAGAAAGCAGTGGGAAGTAGACCATCTCCATATGGATAGCCAGTTGTATTACCTTTGTTACTCTTACTTTGATAAGTAAATTCCTGTCAGTCAGGGCTCATTTTACAAGAGTATAGGCTGCAACCACAGCATTCTTGAAAGGGATACCAAGCCAGTCCATACTGGAAGGGGCTGCCTTGTCTTCTGTGCACACCTTCACCAAATACTACCACCATGGTGCTATTTTGAAACCAGAGCCAGATTTGCCTCAGCCATCCTTGGCACAGGATACTCTTCAGCCGCTGCAGTTGTACAGGTCAGTGTTGCAGTACCCTTTTTCTTCCACCTATACCCATCTTTTCTTCCTCTAGGGTTGGGGTGGGTAATCCCCCAAATTGCTTCCCTCTATTGAATGTCACTGCTGTCACTAATGTCAGTAGGGCAGATCGTGCTCTACATGAGGACTGTCAGACGTCCGTACCTTGGACAAAAAGAGGGCCTGAAGATGACATTGGCTTGATTTCCTTTATACCAGCAGCTTCTTGCAGTCAGACAAGAGCATCAGGCAGCTGGGGGGGGGGGGTGATGATGATAATAAAAGACTCTTCTGTTCAGGCCGGCCTTCGGCTTCTGCATGGTAAGTAGTCCTAAAACATAGTATTGCTACATGGATTTATTCAAATATTTTAAGTTGTAGCAAGTTATCTACACAAGTGTATTTCCTCTTGTTTATAGTTGCCACTGATACTGTTAACATTTTTAGAACTGTAAGTTCTTGTCATAATTATATTTTTGGCTGATACTTAGCAAAAATTTGATTTCTTGTCAGTGTAAAACATTGGTCACATGAATGATGTGGTAATTAATAAATATTAATAAACATGATGTAATGTTAGTAAAACAGGTTGGCTTTGAACTACCAGTTGAGGTTTATGTTCTCTTTTCAGTCTTGTTTACAGTGATTTATTTACTTTATCTGTATTTTGTATGTTATAGCAGCAGCTGGGACAGGAAACATGAAGTTCAGCATTCAAAAACGACCATATGTAATGTCGAATCAGAGCTTTACTTCTACTGAACAGAGCAGTGAGGATAACATGGGTCATCATCATCAACAAAATGCTGAAGGTCATAGTAACAGGTATGCAGTGGTATAATGTTGATCTCAACTCTTGTCATGCATAGTCAGACTGTAAAAGAAAGTCCATGTTAAGATTAAGACTCCCCATCCACTTCCCTCACCAAACAGCTAAACATGTTGACAGCAAATTACAGCTCCTCTGGCATACATCTTTTGTATTATTCCTCAGAAGTTGAATTTTTTGATGTCCCTCTATTCATCTGCTGCAGTATTCATTACATGAGGGAGTTCCCCCGCCTGTAGGTCAGTATACAAAAGAGTTTTAGTACTTTAGGGTGCATAGTACATCGGAGTTGGGCTGCGATCGTATGTCTGCCATTAAAGTGATGTACGCACATACCATCCTCCGACCTTCACTGCTGCCAGATCCGAATGCCAGACTCCAACGTACAGTGTAACTTAAGAGTCGTTTGCTATTCTTCAAAGTTCAGCTAAGTGCCTTGTTGGGGAATTCTTCATTATTTTGGTACGGTCTTTGGTTAGGTTTCAAGTCATCCATGAGGGGCAAGTGCTTATGTGGAAGACAAGTTCCACACAAGGATAGCCATTGCCAGTGAAAACTATGACCACAAAAGCTGCTGTATTTAGAGAATTAGCACTTAAAGCTGCTAGCAAAAAGTGCTATGGAGGGATCCTTTGGGCGGGGGAGTTGATTTTCAGTTGAAAGCCAAAAAGCAAAGGCCTGAATCTTCTGCTGCACCTTAGAATACCGTTTTTCTTCAGGCGGAGGAGAGCCCGGAGATACGTCCTGTTCACAGTTCAGATCCACAGGCCGAGTCTGACATTCAGGCCACCATGGATTTGAGCATAAGCATGTCCGCAGAGGCTGAGCAGGTGTCCATGTCTGATGTCTGACGGGAACCACAGCTCGTGATAACAGAAGGCCGTACAGGGATTCCTCAGATCCTTGTTAGGCAAGAGGTGGAATCCAGTCTGATAGAATGTAGGCCTACGTCGGAGCCTCATACCCCTACAGAGGTTAGACTTGCATGCGCAAAAAAAAAAAAAAAACAGAAAACCAAACATTTGTCCCCACCAAATGAACCTGTTAGTGACTGATAGCAATTTACTGAGGGCTTTTTCAATGCCTTTATGTCCCTTAGGCCATTATTTTTTCTCCACTTAAAAAGACTGGAGAAGAGGACCCTTCAGAGGAAGAGGCATCTTTGGGGAATGAATATCTAACCTACTCTTCAGAGATCCCTTCCCCCTTGGATTATGCCTCCCAGAAGAGGAATCCAGTGGAATAGATTCACCTATGGAAGACCTTTCCGTTGGAGAAACTCTAGATAAAATGAGAGACCATTTTAAATGAGATAGTGCCCAAGTATCTGAAGTACAAAAAAGGTAGTATGAGCTACTACAGGTGGAATCATCTAGCCTTTTATTCCTCCCATCTTGCCTGCCTTTCTTGATGATTTTGCCTTTGCTTGACAGGCACCAGATTCACAGCCACCAACTCCCAAGAAACTAGACCGCTTCTGTAAGGTCCCAAAGGACTGCAAGTTCCTTTTCAGATGCCACTTCTGTGGACCTTTCTGTTATTTCTGTGGATTCTGACAAGCCATCCAGATTACTGCCCTCCACTACCCTCCTCCCATCAAATAAGGATAGCAGGATCCTGGATAGACTAGGCAAAAAACTGTACATTTCTGCCACTCTATCATTTAGGGCCATAAATTACCAAACACACGACTAAATTCGCTTTAGAGCTTATGTGCCAATTTTCACAGCTAATTGCAGACTTCGCCGATGCAGAAAATAAAACCTTGGCTACTTCCGTGCTTGGTACATTTTTTCAAGTAGCACGCCACTCCATAAAATACAGCTATTATGCTGCAGAAGTTTCTGCAGGAGCAGCTGCCTCTAGATCAGTATTAAGAAGAATCTCTTGCCTGAGATTCTAGCCCTTACCTGAAGGTGTAAAAGCCAAACTTGTCAAGTCATTGCGGGAAAAGGGTAAGGAAATTGCAAGAATTGAAAAACATTTTTGCCTGTCCAGTACCCAGTTTCTAAAAAAAATTGTCCTGCAAAAACCTGTGTTTGTGCGTAGGCATTCATGTCACCCAGAACAAAAAAGGACTGATCGGAGACGAGAACAGCCTAGGGCACCTCTGGCAACTCCCGCACTAAAGCGGCCCTTTCCAGACAAATCGTCCTCTCTGTGACTGTCCTCTCCCTACCTATACTTTCATCCCACTTTCCCAGGACCTTCCCCTCTCCCTACCAGCCTGGGAAATCATAACTCAAGACTCTTTGGGCCTCTCCATTATTCAGAAATGGTACTTTATGGTATGGGATTACCTACCTTTTTCAAGGGCATCCCTTAGCCTCCTAGGGTACAACTACCCTTTTCCCCCAGAGGTTCTGTTAGTGAACCAAGAGACCATCCAAAGTGTTCCCAAAAAAAACAAATAGGAAGAGGATTTTATTCCAGGTTGTTCCTGGTGCCCAGGAAGAGAGAGGTGACCTGTTCTGTCTCACTTCCTTTCTGAGGGTACCCACTTTCCGCATGCTGTCCCTCCAGACTTTGTTTCCACTTATTCTGCCTCGGATCTTCATCATTACCCTGGATATGAAAGATGCATATCTGCACAATCCATCCATATCAGTTAGAAGACGTTTGTAAGGTTTTCTATGTCCTCATCTTGGCATTTTCAGATTTTGTTCGTGTTTCACTGTTGCAGTCATCACTTGTGGGTTACCACTGCTGGGTAGCCCTCTGCTAGTCTGAATACCAGAGTAAAGATTTTCCCTCCTGCGTCAGCTGCAGGTCGCCAGAGACTGGCGTCAGGTCGTCAGTGGTATAAAGCAGGGCAGCCGACACCATTACACCAGTCTTTCTTGCCATGGAGCCAGAAGCAGATGTTCTTTGTGTTTCACTTTTGCAGTCATCACATTTGGGTTATCTGCCTGCAGGTAGCCCTCTTTCAGCCTGAATACCAGAGTCTTGGGATTTCTGCGTCAGATGCTGTCGCTTCTTCCATGACGTCAGGTCATCAGGAGTATAAAACATGCAGCTGTCGCCATTACATCAGTCTTTCTTGCCATGTGGTGCCCAAAGCAGTTCACAAGTGCCGGTTGGCCGACTCCTGAAATTTTTGTTTTCGAGCTTCAGACGTGAAGTCTTCTAAAAGATAAGTACCCTGTTGGGGATCCTTTTTTCTTGGCTGTAACCGATGTCAGAAAAAATTAATTGTCTTGCCTGTGGAAAGCAAATACCTCCATAGAGATTTTCATTCTTATTACGTCACCCGTTTAGGCCCAGACCATGACGTTCCTTGCTTTCGGTTTTGTGCCTTGTTCAATTCCCAAAATATTTGTCGTCGGGCTATTTTTGTAGTTAAATACATTCGCTGTCTATCTCCGTACTCCGAAATGGCTTAGTTAAGCCATCCGACTACCGATCTTCCGAACAAATGTAAGGTTAAAGACAGAGACAGCATAGATCCAAAACTGCCAACGACGCTTCTGTTAAGCTAGTCGCCAGTCTGCCTGTACCCAGTGAGGCGCTTTCGCAGCTGATACCCACTTCTACAAATTTGCAGGCCTCTACTGAGACCCATTCGGAGTCTGGTATGCCATGAGATGCTTTGACTATATGGAACCTGCGGATGTCTCAAACTTGGATGGGTCCGGAGCCGCTATGCAGGCACTGGCTTCTGAGGGTGTGTTCAGGCTTACCAATTTTCATATTAGACCGACTACTTCGTTTCAAGCCAGAAATACAGAGTTCCTCAGGCTTAATGTTCGCACTACACCTAGAAAACCAACGACCAAAGTGCATTCTCAGGCCCACATGCCTCAAAAATAAATGATTAGAATGGCTGAAGACACGATTACCTTAAATAGTGGAAGGCAACCTTCCCCCTCTCTAGAACTGATTTTCCTTCTGATCAGGAATCTGATATCTCTGTTCCTTCTGACTACCAGGACTTACCCTTATCTACCTATGAGGATTCTGATGCAGAGGATTCCATTCCCTCTGCTTCCCCTCCAGAAGATTTTTCTTTTGGTGAAACCTTGCATACCCTTGGGGGGCATTTTCGCTGGGAAAGCTGGGACTATTCTCAGTCCAAAAAGAGACTTAAGGAATTTTTAAACCTGTCTTAGCACAGGTCTCTAGCTATCCCTCCTGTTCTGGAGATTGTAGATGATGTTTTCATGGAATCCAGCCTTACCCCGAATACTTTGCCTCCAGCTCCCAGGAAACCTGACAGGTACTACAGAGTACCTGACTCTCTCAAATTCCTCTTCAAGAATCCTACTGTGGATCCAGAGACCAAAAGGCATTAAGGCTACTACTGCCAAAAATCCCTACCCCCTTCTGACAGGGATTCTAGGGCTTTAGACAGATAGGGTAAGAAGGTATACACATCTGCTACTCTGGCCATCAGGGCTTTAAATTGCCAGTATCATATGTTAAAAGTATCAGCTGCATATTATAGGGCTATTTAAACAGAAAATAATGTTGATTCTCGTCTCTGCAGAACCCAAAGATTTACCAGAGTTAATGCATTCAGCTGACCAAGTTGGTAAACATACTTTGCAGTGTGGTTTTGATGCTTTAGAAGCATCTTACAGGGCTGCTGTCACTGGGTCTGTACTTAGAGGGCATGCTTGGCTTAAGGAGCAAAACTTGCCAGATCATGTAAAAGCAAAATTATTGGATGCACCCTTAAGCCAAGAGTGCCTTTTTGGCAATAAAGCAGTAGTAGTCCTCAAAAGAATGGTGGAAAAAGCTTAATCTATGCAAACTGTTAAAGATTTCTTACAGATGCAGCCACGTAAATTCAGTAGGCATTGGCCTTCAAGGAACTGGTCCCTTCCATGCCTTCTCAGTCCAAACCCAGGGGCAGCAGACCACTAAGACTTCAGTCTCGGGTTATGGACAGATCTAAGCAGTGGGGTGTTCCCACATCCAAAGCAGGGAGTAGTAAGCCACCCCCTATGGTAAAATTGCGCAATGACTTATCCTTAACTCTTCCAAGCCTTGCCTAACTACTTGTACCTTTAGGAGGAAAGCTCACCCTTCATGCATAAAACTGGGAATACATTACCCAAGACAGGTGGGTTTTAAACATAGTTTCCGTAGGATACAGATTCTACTTTCACTCACTCCCAACCCTAAGTAGATGGCCAGACCTCCCCGCAAACTAGTGGGCGGAGGCCCAAAACAAGTGCTCTCTCTCCTCAGCATCAAGGCTATTCAATCTGTCCCAGCAGAACAAAGGGGACAAGTCTTTTATTCAAGACTGTTCCTGGTTCCCAGAAAATAAAACTCCCTTAACATCCTATACTAGATCTGTCTATTCAACACCTTTCTGGTGGTTCCAAAATTCAAAATGCCAACTTTCCAACAGCTGCTTCCTATGCTAGCCAAGGATACCTGGCTGGCAACCGAAGACTTAAAAGAAGCTTACCTGCACATCCCAATCAAAGAATCTTGCAGGAAATAGCTACGCTCCAGGGCAATCTGCATGCACTATCAGATGTTCATCGTGTTACCCTGCTGCAATCATCACACTTGGGTTATCCTGCCGTCAGGCGGTCCCGCAGTCGGCCTGAATTCCAAAGTCTTGGAACGGCGTCGGTTGCTGCCGCTTCTTCCCTGACGTCAGAGCGCCAGGGTTCTTGCTGCGCGGTGCCCGAAGCAGTAAGCAAGTGCTGGTCAGCCGACACCTGAGATTTTCGATTCGAATTTCAGTCCGAAGTCTATAAAGGTAAGTACCCCATTGGGGAACATTTTCTTGCCTCAGTCCAATGTCAGAAAAAGTTAACAATTGCATTGCTTGTGGGAAGCAAATACCTCATAAGGACTTCCTTTCCTATTGTATTCCTTGCCTAGGCCCAGACCACGATGTCACAGGTTGTCGGTTTTGTGCTAGGTTTAATAAACGAACTATCAAACGCCGTTTTGATTTCGCACATTACTTTGGTAGGAAATTTAATTATATCATGCCGTCGGAGCAGCCGACGACTGGCATACATAAAAAAACGCAAGGCTAAGGACAGGCAGCCTAGGAACAAGCCAGACTCCGAGGCCTCTGCTGGGCCTGTCACCGGTTCTCCAGTTTTCAGTGAGGCGCCTACGCAGCCCCTGACGACCGCAGAACTGGAACCCCAGACAGCTGCGGATTCTCAAGCGGAGTCTACTAGGCCGACGCAGCCATCTTCCAACACCGAAGCAGAAGTAGACCCCGGTGCAGTGGAAACACCTTCGGTTGCAGAAGGTGTCTTCAGACCGACTACACTCACCATTAAATCTTATGCTAAGCTTAAAACTCCTTTAAAACCTAAGAAGACTGTACATCAGTCTACAGTTCAAGGCCCCATGCCTAAGAAACAGATGCTTAAGATGGCTGAAGATTTAATTACCCTAATCAGGGGTTCCCATCCCCCTCCTGATAAGACCTAGAGAAGAGGAATACGCTTCCTCTGACCAGGTTTCAATTTCCTCAGATTCTTCTGAGCAACAGGATTACACTTTTCCACCTTATGAAGACTCTGATGCTGAAGACTCTATTCCCTCAGCATCTCCCCCTGAAGACTACTCCTTTGGGGAAACTTTACATACCATGAGGGAACATTTCCACTAGGAAGGCCAGGACTACTCTGATTCTAAGAAAAGCCTCTGAGAGATGTTCATCGTGCATACAGCTGCAGTCATTACAGATGGGATGTTCTTCATCTCACATTGCTGCAGTCCTTACTTATGGGTAGTCCGCTGTCCTCGGTCGGCCCGAATACCAAAGTATTAGGCTGACGTCGGTCATGGGCGCCTAGATCTGACATCAGAGCGTCAGGGTATAAAGGCGCATGACCGACGTCATATCCTCAGTCTTTTTTGCCGCATGGTCCGATGCAGAAGCAGCGTTGCAAGTGCCGTTCGGCGTTCTGAAATTTTTCGCTGGAGTTTCAGACCGATACCAAGTTGGGCTAAGTACCCGTTGGAATATTTTTGTTTTCTTGCCTCAGTTACTTACCGGATGTCAGAAAAAGTGAATAATTGTATTTCTTGTGGGAAACAGATACCGCATAGGGATTACCACTGCTTTGTATTCCTTGTTTGGGACGAGCACACGTAGTTGGGTGTCGGTTTTGTGCTAGGTTTAATGAGCGCACTATAAAGCGGAGGTTAGATTGCGCTAGGTTAGTCTTTGGCAAGAGGTGTAATTATAATATGCCGTCGGATGTTCGGCGCCTGCTTCTACTAAGAAGTGCAAAGACAAATCTTTAAAACCTAGGCAGGATGATTCGTCCGTACGGACGCCGGATCTTTAGAAGCTACAGCTGAACAGGTGGATCCGGCTGAAGTTTCTGTTGAGTCCCAGGGGGAAACTTTGATTTTACATGATGTGGCCTCTCAGGAGGCAGGTCAGGCTGAAGGGGCCTCTCAGGTTACTATTCTCCCTTCTATGCCTAAGGTGGTTAGGCCTTCTGTTACTGTTTCTAAGGCTCCTTCTAAGGGCAGGTCTGTTTTGCCTTCCTCTGGTGTCAGTTCTGGTTCTTCAGGGTCTGTGCCTAAAAAGCACATGCTTAAAATGGCAGAGGATTTGATTACTTTAATTAGAGGTTCTATGCCCCCTCCTGATAAGAGGCCCAGGGTGGAGCCAGAGTTGGAAAGTTTGGAGCAGGCCTCAGATGATTCAGAGTCTTCTGCTGAAGACATTCAAGATTTCCCTCCTTATTCTGATTCTGATGCAGAGGATTCCACTCCTTCTGCTTCTCCTCCAGAGGATTTTTCATTTTCAGAAACTCTGCATTCCATGAGGGAGCATTATAAGTGGGAAGGACATGATTACTCTGATTCACGGAAGAGACTTAGGGAGTTCTTGTTTTTACCACAGCATAGACCCTTAGCTATACCTCCGGTTTTGGATGTTGTTTCAGATGTTTTCTCGGAAGCTTCCCTTAATCCAGATTCTGTGCCTCCTGCTCCAGTTAAACCGGACAGGTATTACAGGGTGCCTGAGGCTCATAAATATCTTTATAAGAGTCCTAGGGCGGACCCAGAAACTATTAGTCAGGGGCCTAAGGGTGTTAGAGCCTCTGTTGTTAAGAATCCGGTTCCTCTGGATAAGGAAGCTAGAGCTTTGGATAGATGGGGTAAGAAGGTATATACCTCTTCTACTTTAGCAATGAGAGCTTTGAACTGCCAGTTTCATATGTTGAAGTATCAGAATTTCCTCCTTTCTCAGCTAAGATCTAAAGTGGATGCTTTGGCAGAGGGCATAGAGTGTAAAGAATTGCAGGATATAGTGCATGTTTCTGAACAGGTGGGTAAGCACTCTTTGCAATGTGGTTTTGATGCTTTACAGGCTTCTTCTAGGGTGGCTGCCACTGGTTCAGTTATTCGTAGGCACACCTGGCTTAAGGATCAGAATTTGTCTGAGCATGTTAAGTCTAGAATTCTGGATGCCCCTTTACAATCTGAAGTTTTGTTTGGTCCTCCTGTGGAGTCAGTCTTAAAGAAAATGGAAGACAAGGCTAAGTCTATGCAGACTGTTAAAGATTTTTTGCAGGTACAACCTCCAAAGTTTAGTAGAAATTGGCCTACTAAGGGGTGGACGTACCCTTCTTCTGATTCTCAGTCTAGGGGTAGATCTAGACGTGGTAGGGGCAGAGCTCAGGGTACCTTCAGGCCGAGACATTGGAGTTCGCCTGCTCAATCTGCTGGTGAGGGCAGGGGCCAGTCCTTTCGTAAACAGGCCCAATGACCTGCATTTTCAGCTGCCAGAATCTTCTTGCCTGGCAGCTCCTTTGGGAGGAAAGTTGGCTCTTTTCAAGCAAAATTGGCATTTAGTCACCCGGGACAAATGGGTATTGGACATTATAAACCGAGGTTACAAGTTCTATTTCCATACCATGCCTCCTTTCAAAGGCATGCCAGGCGCCTCCTCGGCAAAGGATAGAGGCTCACAGACAAATTTCTTTACTTCTTCAAATAGGAGCTATACAGCCAGTTCCTCTGTCAGAAGTGGGCCTAGGATTTTATTCTCGCCTGTTTCTAGTTCCAAAGAAAGGGAACACGTGGAGACCAATTTTGGATTTATCTATCCTCAACACTTACCTGGACATTCCAAAGTTCAAGATGCTGACTTTACAACAACTTTTACCTCTGTTGGGAAAAGATCACTGGATGGTTACTCTGGATCTCAAAGAGGCTTACCTGCATGTTCCTATCAGGCCCAGTTGCAGGAGGTACCTGCGTTTTCGGGCTGGAAATTTACATTATCAGTTCTCTGCATTGCCCTTTGGCTTATCTACTGCGCCCAGAGTGTTCACAAAGATTCTGGCTCCAGTGATAGCATTTTTCAGACTAAGAGGAATACAGATTTATCCTTATTTGGACGATTGCCTGATTATTGCACAAGAAAAGGACGAACTTCTTCATCATCTACAGTGTGTGATGGCGGTGTTAAGATGCCTAGGGTATTCTGTGAACGAAACAAAGTCCAGTCTAGTACCCTCTCAGGACACGTGCTTTCTGGTTGTGAGACTGAATACAGCTTCCCAGATGGCCTTTTTGACCCCGGACAAACAAAGAAGCCTTTCTCTTTATTTCCATCAAATGTCTCTACGGTCCAGGCTGACTGCAAGGACAGTCCTTCAAGCCTTGGGGTTCATGGCATCTTGTATTCTAGTGCTTCCCAATGCCAAATTGCATATGAGGAAGCTTCAATGGTATCTCAAAAATGTATGGACACAGCACTGCCAAGATCTAGACACTGTCATTCAGATAATACCTTGCATTCAGAAGGAGTTTTTGTGGTGGGCTCAGGAATGTCACCTAAACAAGGGACTCTCTGTGACCCGGCCAGAGGCAAGTCAGGTTCTAACGACAGATGCCTCGGACAAGGCTTGGGGTGCACACCTCAATGGAAAATGGGTGCAAAACACGTAGCCTGTCAAACTCCAACATTTGCATATCAACTTGAAGGAAATGTTAGCAATCCAGTTTGCATTGATGGCTTTCAAAGATTTACTTCACCCAGGGCAGGTGTTGATTCAAACAGACAACACTACTGTCATGTGGTACATCAACAAGCATGGGGGAACCCATTCTTACCCTCTTTGCAGGCAAGCGATGATTCTGTGGGAAACTGCTCTCAATCTACACCTCAATCTTCAGGCAAGGTTTCTACCAGGAGCACAGAACTCCTTAGCAGATGTCTTGAGCAGACAAATAGTGGATCCTCACGAGTGGAAATTGGATCCTCATGTATTCCAACAGTTGACAGTGTTATGGGGAACTCCAGACATAGATCTGTTCGCTTCTCCACTAAATTACCAGTTGCCAAAGTTTTGCACAAAAATGTTTCATCACACAGCTTGGGAGGTGGACGCTCTATCATTCAGTTGGAACAATCTGCATGTATATGCCTTTCCACCTCTGCCTCTTCTTCCCAAGGTACTTTTGAAGGCCAGACAAGACAAGCCAACCATGATTTTGATAGCACCGGATTGGCCTCGACAACACTGGTACCCACTACTGAGGAGTTTAATACGAGAACCTCCATGGCCTCTGCCTTTGATTCCGCACCTTTTGTCACAAGAGGACGGTCACTTCCTCAATGTCAAGATTCAGTCTCTGCATCTAACAGCCTGGCATATTCTGTTTTAGACTCTGGAGGGTCTCAGCTTCCACAACAAGTTTTGAATGTTATTTTGGAGGCCAGGAGGCCTAGTACCAGGAAAGTTTACTCTGATAAATGGAGGAGATTTTTTATTTGGAGCAAAGAAAAGGACTTTGATGTCTCCATACCTGATTTAAGTGTTGCTCTTCAATATCTTTCTGAGTTATTGGACAAGGGTTTGTCTTTCTCCTCGATAAAGGTCCATGCTGCAGCCATTTCTGCTCACTATGATTGTGACCCTCCTTTATTCTCTCATCCTTTGTTTAAGCAATTTCTTAGAGGGGCAAAGAATATAAGACCCACCCGTAGAGCTCCTACTCCTGCTTGGGATCTCAATTTTGTGTTGGAAAAACTTACTCTACAACCTTTTGAGCCTGCAGCTACTGCCGAGTTCAAGTATTTGTCATGGAAAACTGCTTTTTTGTTGGCCGTTACCTCTGCAAGAAGGGTTTCTGAATTACAGGCCCTCATGGCAGTGGAGCCTTTCCTGATTTTTCATAAGGATAGGGTATCTTTGCGTACTAATCCTTCCTTTATGCCTAAAGTGGTTTCTAGTGTGGCCTTAAACCAAACTATTCATTTGCCTACTTTTTATGCAAACCCCCAAAATAAAGGGGAGAAAATTTTGCATACTTTGGATATTCACAGACAGTTGCGTTATTATTTGAGCAGAACCAGGGAGTTCAGACAGTCTCAGCAGTTGTTTGTTTCTTTTGCTTTGGGTTCACAGGGTAAACCTGTTTCAAAACAAACTATTTCTAAATGGATTGGGTTTTGTATTTCTTTCTGTTATTCCCATCATGGTAAGGAGATTCCGGCTGGAATCAGGCCTCATTCCACTAGGGCTACTGCTACTTCTACGGCCTTTCTAAGGGGTAGCTACAAAAGACATTTTGGAGGCAGCTACTTGGAGTTCAGTGCATACTTTTTCTAAACATTACCACCTTCCTCTTTATTCTAAGTCTAGGGCTGGATTTGCCACTGCAATTTTACAGGGCATTTTAGCAGCCCCTAATGCTCTATGATTTTTACCAACCTCCCTTTCCCGTTGCTTTGGGATTCTACCCATAAGTAAGGACTGCAGCAATGTGAGATGAAGAACATAGTACAGTTTTGTACCTACCAATAATGTAGATGTTCGAAGATCCACATTGCTGCAGTCCAATTTACCCTCCCTCCTTCCCCACTGTAGTTTCACATGATGCTATGCTTTAGGTGATGGTTGTTGTTAGGCTTGTTTTTGGGAGGTATTCTGTTTTTGGCTGTGGCCTTTTTTGTTTGGCCTTCTGACATCTGGGGCAAGAAAAGACTGAGGATATGACGTCGGTCATGCGCCTTTATACCCTGACGCTCTGATGTCAGATCTAGGCACCCATGACCAACGTCAGCCTAATACTTTGGTATTCGGGCCGACCGAGGACAGCGGACTACCCATAAGTAAGGACTGCAGCAATGTGGATCTTCGAACATCTACATTTATGGTAGGTACAAAACTGTACTTTATCCTGCCATCAGGCGGGTCCTTGGTCGGCCGAATTCCAAAGTCTAGGTCTGGCGTCAGTTGTCGTCGCTTCTTCCCTGACATCAGTGCGGCAGGGGTATAAAAGAGGCAGCCGACGCCATTTTTCCCAGTCTTTCTTGCCGCGCGGTGCCCGAAGCAGAAGCAGTTCGCAAGTGCCGGTTGGCCAGCTCCTGAGATTTACGAAAGTATTTCAGCCGAAGTCTTCTTGAAAGCTAAGTACCCCATTGGGGAAACTTTTCTTGCCTCAGACCAATGTCAGACAAAGTTAATAATTGCATTTCATGTGGGAAGCAAATACCGCATAAGGATTTCCACTCTTTCTGTATACCTTGCTTAGGCCCAGACCACGACGTCTCGGCCTGCTGTTTTTGTGCTAGATTCAAGAAGCGCACTATTAAGCATCGGGGGAGTTCGCCCTTCACTTCTTTGGCAAAAAATTTAATTATATTTTGTCGTCGGATACTCCCACTCCAGTTTTGAGCAAAAGATGCAAAGATAAGGACCAAGATACGAGGTCCGCACCGTCTACTGAGACCACGCTAAGGCCGACTACCAGTTCTCCGGTACTCGGCGAGGTGCCTACGCAGCCCCTGAGTACCGATAACACTACATTACCGGTGTCTTCAGTACCCGAGGTCGCAGGGTCCTCTGCCCCTATTCCTACTACAGATACCGATGCCACTCCTGGCGGGGAAACTCAGAATTTAGACAGGCCTGCCATTTCTCAAGGGGTCTTCAGGCCTTCATCCTTCTCTATTAAAGCCTTCACTAAATCTAAAGCAGCCATGAAAACCAAAAAACAGGTTCCTCAGACCCCCTCTCAAGGCACCATGCCTAAAAAGCAGATGCTTAAAATGGCTGAGGATTTGATTACTCTTATCAGGGGTTCTCAACCCCCGTCTGACAAAATGCCCAGATTAGAGGAAGACTACCCTTCCTCAGATCAAGCTTCTATTACCTCAGAACTATCTGAGGACCAGGATTATGCCTGTTCTCCATTCGAAGACTCTGATGCAGAGGAGTCTATTCCCTCGGTCTCCCTTCCGAGGACTTCTCTTTTGGGGAAAACACTGCATACATTGAGGGAACACTTTCACTGGGAAGGCCAAGATTACTCAGATTCCAAGAAAAGGCTCAGGGAAATTCTTCTGCTCCCCCAGCATAGGCCCCTGGCTATCTCTCCTGTTATAGATATATTGGATGATGTGTGCACAGAAGCCAGCCTTAATCCAGATTCTTTGCCTCCAGCTCCTGTTAAACCAGACAGGTATTACCGGGTTCCTGATTCTCACCAGTTCCTATATAAAAGCCATACTGTTGACCCAGAAACAATTTCACAGGTTCCCAAGGGAATTAAGGCCTCTACTGCTAAAAACCCATTACCTTCAGAGAGAGATTGCAGAGCTTTAGAAAGGTGGAGGAAAAAGGTGTACACCTCGGCCACTTTAACCATGAGGGCATTAAACTGTCAGTTCCATATGTTAAAGTATTAACAGTTTTTGATATCTCAGCTGAAAAGCAAGATGACACAACCAGAACAACCAGATTTAAAAGAGTTGCAGGATTTGTTGCATGGTGCAGAGCAAGTGGGTAAACATACCTTGCAGTGTGGTTTTGATGCTTTAGAGGCCTCATGTAGAGCTGCTGTGACGGGTTCTGTTATACGTAGGCATGCTTGGCTCAAAGAGCAAACCTTACCAGATCATGTCAAAGCTAAATTATTAGATGCACCTCTTCAAAAAGGTGCATTGTTTGGTGTTAAAGCTGAGGAGGTACTAAAGGAAATGGAGGAAAAAGCGAAATCAATGCAAACAGTGAAAGATTTCCTGCAAGTACAACCTCCACATTTCAGCAGAAACTGGCCTTCAAAAAATTGGTCCTTTCCAGCCACGGACAGACCTCAAAGGGGCAGATACAGACGCCCAAGGGGTAGAGGGCAACCTCAAGGATCTTTCAGAGCCAGACAGTGGCAAGCACCAACCCCAAGAGGTGGAGAAGATACATCACTGCCTTTTAGAAAACAGACACAATGCCTTCCCCGTACACCTGCCAAGCAAAGCTTTAATGGCAGCACCTTTGGGCGGAAAACTTACATTATTCTCAAAAAATTGGCATATTGTTACAAAGGACAAATGGATTCTGGACATTATAGACAGAGGCTACAGGTTCCACTTTCACACCCTTCCAAAAATGAGAGGCATGCCAAACCTGCCACAAAATCAAAGGGCAGAGGCACAAAAACAAATTTCAGCTCTCATGGACATGAAAGCAATTCAAGAGGTACCTGCAAAAGAACAAGGTCAAGGGTTTTATTCCAGACTATTCCTGGTACCAAGGAAAGACAAAGATTGGAGACCTATCTTAGACCTATCCATCCTAAACACATATCTACAAGTGCCAAAATTCAAGATGCTCACATTACAGCAGCTTCTTCCCATGCTGGGCAAGGAGTCTTGGCTGGTAACATTGGACCTCAAGGAGGCATACCATGCATGTCCCTATCAGACAAGATTGCAGAAGATACCTCAGATTTCTTGCAGGTTCAACCCATTACCAATTATCTGCATTGCCCTTTGGCTCATCTACTGCGCCCAGAGTGTTTACGAAATGCCTGGCATCAGTAATTGCCTTCTGCAGACTACAAGGAATACAAATCTACCCATATCTGGACGACTTCCTGATCCAAGCGGACAGCAGGGACATTCTATTGCAGCATCTGGCGTTTGTAATAAAACTGTTAAACTTCCTGGGATACACAGTGAACCAAAAGAAATCAAAACTAATACCTTCTCAACAGATAATTTTCCTGGGTGCCAGCTTAAATGCAACCACCCGGAAGGCCTACCTCACGCCAGACAAACAAGGGCAACTGTCTCAATACTTCAGAAAAATGGCAACTTTCACCAGGCTAACTGCAAGGAAAGTCCTGCAGGCTCTGGGATTCATGGCATCTTGCATCCTACTAATCCCATGTGCAAAGCTCCATATGAGGAAACTTCAGTGGTACCTAAAAAACTTATGGTCTCAGCACAGCCGCAGCTTGGAAGCAATTATACCACTCATTCCATGCCTTCAAAAGGAATTTTTGTGGTGGGCTCAAGCTTGCCAAAGAAACACAGGTCTTCCTTTCTGTGTACCTCAAGCAACTCAAATCATCACAACAGACGCCTCAGACTACGCCTGGGGAGCACACATGACAGATCAGTGCATTCAGGGAAAATGGACCCGAAAAGAGAAGCACCTTCACATCAACCAAAAGGAAATGCTAGCCGTGCAAAATGCTATTATGACCTTCAAAGACCTACTGCATCCAGGCCAGCTATTAATAAGGACAGACAACACCACAGTGATGTGGTACATAAACAAACAGGGGGGAACTCATTCATACCCCCCTGTGCAGGCAAGCCATGACCCTATGGAGCACAGCACTGGAATTGCAAATTCAACTACAGGCACAATTCCTGCCAGGGAAGGAAAACTCACTGGCAGACAACCTAAGCAGAAATATGACAGATCCACACGAATGGAAGTTGCATCCTCAAGTTTTCACAAAGATAACTCGGGCATGGGGACAGCCAGATATGTAGATCTCATTGCTACCCACAGAAATTGCCAGTTGAAAAAATTTTGTTCAAGGACCTATCATCCACAGGCCTGGAAAGTGGACACACTTTCCTTCAATTGGGCAACATTGACAAGTCTATGCCTTCCCGCCTCTTCCTCTGCTGCCCAAAGTTCTATTAAAAGCCAGAGCAGAGAGGCCAAAAATGATTCTCATTGCTCCAGACTAGCCAAGACAACACTGGTATCCGCTCCTGAAGAGCCTGACACATTCCCCACCATGGATCCTACCTCTAGTCCCTCTTCTGTTGTCCCAGCACAACTACAAAACCCTTCACAGCCATCTCAAAACTATGCTGCAGTTGCTCAAGGAAAGGCTATTTCCAAACAGACAATTTCAAAATGGATAGCCCACTGCATACGCTTTTGTTACTCATTTCATGGAAAAACTGTGCCTGCATGCATCAGATCCCACTCTACCAGAGCCACAGCTACCTCTGCAGCCTTCCTCAGGGGGGTCCCTACCAAGGACATTTTTGAAGCAGCCACCTGGAGTTCAGTGCACACTTTCTCCAAGCACTGTCATCTCCCACTATACTCAAAATCTAGAGCGGGCTTTGCCACAGCAGTCCTGCAGGGCATCCTAGCCCCTCCTAGTTCCACTTGGTGCCTACCACCCTTAATTAGCTTTGGGATTCTACCCATCTGTAATGACTGCAGCTGTATGCACGATGAACATAGTACAGATGTTCATCGTGCATACAACTGCAGTCATAACAGATGGGGTTCTCCTGCCGTCAGGCGGGTCCTCGGTCGGCCGAATTCCAAAGTCTAGGTCCGGCGTCGGTTGTCTTCGCTTCTTCCCCGACGTCAGTGCGACAGGGGTATAAAGGAACCAGCCGACACCATTTTCTTCAGTCTTTCTTGCCGCGCGGTGCCCGAAGCAAAAGCAGTTCGCAAGTGCCGGTCGGCCAGCTCCTGAGATTATGAAAATTTGGAAACCGAAGTCTTCTTAAAAGCTAAGTACCCCGTTGGGGAAACTTTTCTTGCCTCAGACCGATGTCAGACAAAGTTAATAATTGTATTTCTTGTGGGAAACAAATACCGCATAAGTATTTCCATTCCCTCTGCATACCTTGTTTAGGCCCAGACCACGACGTCTCGGTTTGTCGCTTTTGTGCTACATTCAACAAATGCACTATTAAGCGTCGGGCGGAGTTCGCCCAGCATTATTTTGGGAAAGCATTTAACTATACTATGTCGTCGGATACTCCGACTCCGGTTTTGTCTAAAAAACGCAAAGACAAGGACCAACACACGAGGTCCGCGGCCTCTACCGACACCACGCCATAGCCGACTACACGTGGTCCGGTTCTCAGCGAGGTGCCTACGCAGCCCCTGACTACCGACGACCTGTCTTTGACGGTGTCTCCTGTGCCCGAGGTCGCAGGCTCCTCGGCCCACACCCCGACTACAGATACCGAAGCCAATCTTGGCGTTGAAACTCAGAATGTGGACAGGTCCACCTCCACTCAAGGTGTCTTCAGACCTTCCTCTTCTTTCTCCATCAAGGCTTTCACAAAGTCTAAAGCAACCATGCACTCTAAGAGACCAGCTACACAGGGCCCAGCTACATAGGGCCCATCTCCAGGCCCCATGCCTAAGAAACAGATGCTTAAAATGGCTGAGGATTTAATTACTCTTATCAGAGGTTCTCAGCCCCCTCCGGACAAAAGGTCTAGAGTGGAGGAAGATCCCCCCTCCTCTGATCATGGCTCCATTATTTCAGAGCACTCTGATGATCAGGAACATTCTTACTCCCTTTTTGAAGACTCTGATGCGGAGGAGTCCATCCCTTCTGTATCCCCCCCTGAGGATTACTCATTTGGGGAAACTTTGCATACCTTAAGGGAACACTTCCACTGGGAAGGCCAGGATTATTCAGATTCCAAGAAAAGGCTCAGGGAATTTCTCTTGCTTTCCTCAGCACAGGCCTCTGGCTATACCTCCTGTCTTGGACATCCTAGATGATGTTTACTCTGAGGCCTGCCTTTACCCAAACTCTCTACCTCCAGCTCCAGTTAAGCCTGACAGGTACTACAGGGTCCCTGACTCACACCAATTTCTGTACCAAAGCCATGCTGCTGACCCAGAGACCATCTCACAGGGCCCCAAGGGAGTTGAGGCCTCCATTGCTAAAAATCCATTGCCTTCAGAGAGAGATTCCAGATCCTTAGAAAGGTGGGAAAAAAAGGTATATACCTCGGCTACCTTATCCATGAGGGCCTTAAACTGTCAGTTTCATATGCTAAAATACCAACAGTTTTTGTTATCACAATTGAAAAGTAAAATGTCACAACCTGAACAACCAGACTTGAAGGAGTTGCAGGATTTGATGCATAGTGCAGAACAAGTGGGTAAGCATACCTTACAATGTGGTTTTGATGCTCTAGAGGCCTCATGTAGAGCTGCTGTTACAGGATCAGTCATACGTAGGCATCCCTGGCTCAAGGAACAAGCCTTGCCTGATCATGTCAAAGCTAAATTACTAGACACCCCTCTTCAAAAGGATGTACTATTTGGTGCTAATGCTGAGGAGGTATTAAGGAAAATGGAGGAAAAGGCTAAATCATTGCAAATTGTGAAAGAATTTCTACAGTTTCAACCCCCACGTTTTAGTAGAAATTGGCCTTCCAAAAACTGGTCCTTTCCTGCCACAGACAGACCCCAAAGAGGCAGATACAGTCGCCCGAGGGGAAGAGGACAATCCCAAGGATCGTATAGAGGCAGACAATGGCAAGCTCCTACACAAAGAGGTGGTGAGGACAACTCGCAATCTTTCAGAAAGCAAACCCAATGACTTTCCCCTTTGCATGCCAACCAGGTCTCAAATGGCAGCCCCCTTAGGAGGAAAAGCTGGCATTATTTTCAAAAAATTGGCATGTTGTCACAAAGGATAAATGGATCCTGGACATTATAAACAGAGGCTACAAATTCCATTTTCACACCCTTCCAAAAATGAGAGGCATGCCAAACAATCAAAGGGCAGAGGCACAAAGGCAAATTACAGATCTCATAAACATGAAAGCTATTCAAGAGGTGCCTACGCACGAACAAGGTCAAGGTTTTTATTCCAGGCTATTTCTGGTGCCAAGGAAGGGAAAAGATTGGAGACCTATTTTGGATCTATCCATCCTAAACACATTTCTACTCGTACCAAAATTCAAGATGCTCACTCTACAGCAACTTCTTCCCATGCTGGGCAAGGAGTCTTGGCTGGTAACATTGGACCTCAAGGAGGCATACCTGCATGTCCCAATCAGACAAAATTGCAGAAGGTACCTCAGATTTCTTGCAGGTTCAACCCATTATCAATTCTATGCATTGCCCTTTGGCTTATCTACTGCGCCCAGAGTATTCACGAAATGCCTGGCATCAGTAATTGCCTACTGCAGACTTCAAGGGATACAAATATATCCCTGTTTGGACGACTGCCTGATCCAAGTGGACAGCAAGCACATTCTTCTGAAACATTTGGCTTATGTAATAATGTTATTG
Source organism: Protopterus annectens (assembly GCF_019279795.1). NCBI lineage: Eukaryota > Metazoa > Chordata > Ceratodontiformes > Protopteridae > Protopterus > Protopterus annectens. The sequence continues at coordinate 1,291,900,620 of NC_056726.1, read as the reverse complement.
AACTCTCTGGGATACACAGTCAACAAAAAGAAATCAAGGCTAATACCCTCTCGGAAGATAATTTTCCTGGGTGCCAATTTGGACACAAACACCCAGATGGCCTACCTCACGCCAGAGAAGCAGGGGCAACTAATTCAATACTTCAGAACACTAGCAAATTGCACCAGGCTGACTGCAAGGAAAATCCTGCAGGCTCTGGGATTCATGGCATCTTGCATCTTACTAATCCCATGTGCAAAGCTGCATATGAGGAAACTACAATGGTACCTGAAAAACATATGGTCTCAACACAGCCACAGTTTGGAAACAATAATACCACTAATTCCATGTCTGAATAAGGAATTTCTGTGGTGGGCTCAAGCATGTCAAACAAACACAGGTCTTCCATTCAGCAAGCCTCAAGCAAATCAAGTCATCACAACAGAAGCCTCGGACTACGCCTGGGGGGCGCACATGACAGATCGGTGCATTCAGAGCAAATGGTCCCAAAAAGAAAAGCATCTTCACATCAATCAAAAAGAAATGCTAGCAGTAATAAATGCTATTATAGCTTTCAAGGACCTTCTACAACCAGGTCAACTATTGATAAGAACGGACAACACCACAGTTATGTGGTACATAAACAAGCAGGGAGGGACACATTCTTACCCCCTATGCAGACTGGCCATGTCACTTTGGAACATGGCCATGGATTTACAAATGGAACTACAAGCGCAGTACTTGCCAGGCAAGGAAAACACGCTGGCAGACAACCTAAGCAGGAGTATGACAGATCCACACGAATGGAAGTTGCATCCAAAAGTTTTTACAGAAATAATCCAAGAATGGGGAAGGCCAGACATAGATCTCTTTGCCTCCCACAAAAATCATCAATTGACAAAATTCTGCTCAAGGATCTTCAATCCAAAGGCCTGGAGAGTGGACGCTCTCTCTTTCAGTTGGACATCAATGACAGTTTATGCCTTCCCACCTCTTCCTCTGCTGCCCAAAGTTCTGTTGAAGACCAGAGCAGACAGACCAAAGATGATCCTCATTGCTCCGGACTGGCCAAGGCAACACTGGTACCCACTCCTGAGGAGCCTGACGCATTCCCCACCATGGACCCTGCCTCTAATGCCTCTTCTTCTGACTCAGCACAGCTTCAAAACTCTTCACAGTCAGCTAAAAACACTCAATCTAGCCGCATGGAAGATTCCTTAGCATCACAGCAGGCCCTACTCTCCAAGGAGGTGCAGGATGTCATTTTGGAGGCCAGAAGGCCATCAACTAGAACAGCTTACTCCGCAAAATGGAAACGTTTTTGTGTCTGGAATGAGAAAAAGGGCCAGGACCCTGGAAAACTGAATTTACCTCAAATACTACAATATTTGGCTGAACTGCTAAACATGGACTTTCTTTCTCCTCCATCAAAATCCATGCCTCAGCCATTTCTGCAGAATACAACACTGATCCACCTTTATTCTCTCCCCCTCTCTTAAGACAGTTCCTCAGAGGGGCTAAGAATTTAAGACCTCCAAGGAAACAACCAATACCTGCTTGGGATCTTAATTTCATTCTGGAAAAACTGACCTTGCCTCCCTTTGAGCCAGCTGCCTCATCAGATTTGCAATATTTGTCCTGGAAAACAGCTTTCCTTCTGGCTATCACCTCAGCTCGTAGAGTTTCAGAACTACTGGCTCTCATGCCTGTCCAGCCTTTTATCATCTTCCATCAGGACAGAGATTCCTTACGAACCAACCCGTCTTTTATGCCTAAAGTGGTATCCAGGGTAGCTTTAAATCAGGCCATACATTTACCTACTTTTTATTCTAATCCTCAAAGCAAAGGGGAGAGATTACTACATTCCTTGGACATCCACAGACAACTGTGTTATTATTTGGACAGAACAAAGCCTTTCAGAAAATCAGAACAGTTCTTTGTGGCCTATGCGGTAGGAGCTCAAGGAAAGCCAATTTCCAAACAGACAATCTCAAAATGGATAGCCCACTGCATACGCTTTTGCTATTCCTTTCATGGCAAAACTGTACCTACAGGCATTAGAACTCATTCCACCAGGGCCACAGCCACCTCTGCAGCCTTCCTCAAAGGAGTCCCTACCAAGGATATTTTGGAAGCAGCCACTTGGAGTTCTGTGCATACCTTCTCCAAGCACTACAACCTACCATTATACTCCAAATCTAGAGCAGGCTTTGCCACTGCAGTCTTGCAGGGCATTTTGGCTCCTCCTAGTTCCACCTAGTGCCTACCACCCCTTTCTTAGCTTTGGGATTTTACCCATCTGTTATGACTGCAGCTGTATGCACGATGAACATAGTACAGTTTTGTACCTACCATAAATGTAAATGTTCGAGTGCTAATACAGCTGCAGTCCAGGTTTCCCTCCCTCCTTCCCCTCTTGGGACAGGCCTATAGGCTTGCACATCCTCATGCAACCTGATTGGGGTATTCATTTATGATGTATTTGCTTGCAGCAACTGTATTTTGATTATATGCATTGCATTATTACACAAATGTATGTATTGCCTTCCTTCTGCGGGCATCTGACATCTGGGGCAAGAAAAACTGAAGAAAATGGCGTTGGCTGGTTCCTTTATACCCCTGTCGCACTGACGTCAGGGAAGAAGCGACGACAACCGACGCCGGACCTAGACTTTGGAATTCGGCCGACCGAGGACCCGCCTGACAGCAGGAGAACCCTATCTGTTATGACTACAGCTGTATTAGCACTTGAACATCTACATTTATGGTAGGTACAAAACTGCACTTTTTGTACCTACCATAAATGTAGATGTTCGAGTGCTCATACAGCTGCAGTCCAGGTTTCCCTCCCTCCATCCCCTCTTAGGACAGGCCTTATGACAAACACCTTTTCATATAACCTTTTTGGGGTATTCTTTTATGGTGTATTTGCTTGCAACTACTGTTTTTGATTTATCAACATTGCATCTTTGCATAACATTATGTTTGCCTTCCTTCTGGGGGCACCTGACATCTGGGGCAAGAAAAACTGAACTAAATGGCGTCGGCTGCCTCTTTTATACCCCTGCCACACTGACGTCAGGGAAGAAGCGACGACAACTGACGCCGGATCTAGACTTTGGAATTCGGCCGACCGAGGACCCGCCTGACGGCAGGATAACCCATCTGTAATGACTTCAGCTGTATAAGCACTTGAACATCTACATTTATGGTAGGTACAAAACTGTACTTTGTAATGCTGCTGTGTAGATTGTTACTGTCCTTTCTTCTTATGCACCCCCCCCCAAAAAATTTCTTTGCTTCTGAAGCTTTTCTCTGCAGAATGCTTCTGAAATCTATATTTTGCCCAGCAAGACTGAAACACACACACGCACAAAAACTAATTTATTTAATTTCATGCTGCTGCATTAACATGCTTCTGTTTACTTGTGAATTATTTTCAGCATCAGATCACTGTATGTTTCTTGACCATTTTTTAATATTTGTTTTTTGGTCCCTTAGTGGAACAGTGAATACAGCAAAGCCTGAAGATTGGCCACCAGACATGAAGGACTATGTGAGACGCTGTTTTACTGCATGTGAAACTGAGGAGGACAAGGATCGGACAGAAAAGCTCCTGAAGGAGGTGCTGCAAGCCAGACTTCAGGATGGAACAGCATACACTATTGACTGGAGTAGGGAGCCTCTTCCTGCGTGAGTAGTGTTAATATTTTGCAGTAGTAGATTTTTTTGACTGTTATTTGTCGTTTATACAAATAGTACGATGTTTAGTTTCTGCATTGTATAGATTTTTCCCAGAGGTATTCATAAGGGGGTCGCCACGTGTCCAATTCATCTTTCTTATCAACTTTTATTTTCTATGGTTTACATGATTGATAGTATTGATAGGTCGATACTAGGCTAGGCTATCTGCCCTAGGGCATTTATAAGCCTAGCCAAAGTGTTTTTGGCTTTTGCCACCCTTTTAGATTAGTTGACTGTGCCTCTGTATAGTAGGTCACAGAAGGTAGCCCTTTTAAAGTTAGTTTACTGTACCTCTGTCAAGCAGGACACAGAAGAGATCCCAGGGGTAAACTTACGTTCTTCCATCCACTCATCAAGATTTCTCTTGACGAGGGTCAGTGAGGGGCTCTGCCTAACATGGATAGGGATTTTGTTCCAGAGTGAGGGGAGCCTCTGGGATATGAATCGTTCCCTCCAGCATGTCCTATTTATTTCTGTGCTGAGGTTCAAGTCCCTGGAGCGTGTAGCTCTAAGGGATTTGAATTTCCTGAGGTGAAGCATGTCAATTAATTCTGGGTTGGACATGGCTTTATACGTCCAGACACAGAGCACCTCTGAGTAGGCGGTATGAAACTGAGTAGAGCTGGAGTTTCTTTAGCCGAACTGCATAGGGCATCTGTTTGAGCCCCTTGATCCTCTTGGTGAGATACTTTTGGGGTCTTTCCAGTTGCTGAAGGTGTCAGGTAAGGTACATAACAAATGGGGCATTGTACTCAACTATGGGCCTGTTAAGTGATGAGTAGAGAGGCACAATGACCTCTCTTGATCTAGATGTGTGAACCCTTTCATGATAAGGTGGGCTATGTAGAAGGTCTTTCTAACCACTTTGGCAACGTGATTATCAAAGGAGAGAATGCTATCTACTTGGGTCCCCAAGTCCCTAATTACTGCCGTACTTAATGGATTACCACCTATGTGGTAATTTGTGGACATTTTGTTTTTCCCAAAGGCGATGACTATGCACTTTTTGGCATTTAGCTTTAGGCCATGGCTCTGGTACCAGTTATCCATCTCTGTGAGACCCTTTTGGAGAATGCTTGTGTCAGCCAGAGAGTCAATTACAGCACCCAGTTTGCAGTCATCTGCGAGCTTGGTCAGCCATAGTCCCACCCGTGTTAGCCTGTACCTCGGAGAAATCTATACCCAACAAGAGAGGTCCCAGGACTGAGCCTTGTGGGACACCACTTGTAACTGGTTTAGAGTCTGACATGGCACCTGCTATTCTGACCATGTGGGTTTTATCCCTGAGCCAGTTTGCAACCCATCTTGTGACATAGGGGTTGATATTTAAGCTGGTGAGCTTATTTATGATGCCCGAGTGCGGTATTGTGTCGAAGGCTTTTGTGAGGTCCAGGTAGGCTGTGTGGACTACCTTCCTTTCATCTATGGCTTTGGTAACTGTTTCAAAGAAGTCGAACCGGTTCAAGAGGCAAGATCTGCCCTTAACGAAGCCGAATTGGGTAGGATCCAGTGTCTGGAGGATGTTCATCGTGCATACAGCTGCAGTCATAACAGATGGGTTATCCTGCCGTCAGGCGGGTCCTCGGTCGGCCGAATTCCAAAGTCTAGGTCCGGCGTCGGTTTTCGTCGCTTCTTCCCTGATGTCAGTGCGGCAGGGGTATAAAAGAGGCAGCCGACGCCATTTTCCCCAGTCTTTCTTGCCGCGCGGTGCCCGAAGCAGAAGCAGTTCAAGTGCCGGTCGGCCAGCTCCTGAGATTTACGAAAGTATTTCAGCCGAAGTCTTCTTGAAAGCTAAGTACCCCGTTGGGGAAACTTTTCTTGCCTCTGACCGATGTCAGACAAAGTTAATAATTGCATTTCATGTGGGAAGCAAATACTGCATAAGGATTTCCACTCTTTCTGTATACCTTGCTTAGGCCCAGACCACGACGTCTCGGCCTGCCGTTTTTGTGCTAGATTCAACAAGCGCACTATTAAGCGTCGGGCGGAGTTCGCCCTTCACTTATTTGGCAAAAAATTTAATTATATTATGTCGTCGGATACTCCGACTCCAGTTTTGAGCAAAAACCGCAAAGATAAGGACCGACATACGAGGTCCGCACCACCTACTGAAACCACGCTAAGGCCGACTACCTGTTCTCCGGTACTCAGCGAGGCGCCTATGCAGCCCCTGAGTATCGACGACGATGCATTACCGGTGTCTTCAGTACCCGAGGTCGCAGGCTCCTCGGCCCCCATTCCTACTACAGATACCGACGCCACTCCTGGCGGGGAAACTCAGAATTTAGACAGGCCTGCCATTTCTCAAGGGGTCTTCAGGCCTTCCTCCTTCTCTATTAAAGCCTTCACTAAATCTAAAGCAGCCATGAAAACCAAAAAACAGGTTCCTCAGACCCCCTCTCAAGGCACCATGCCTAAAAAACAGATGCTTAAAATGGCTGAGGATTTGATTACTCTTATCAGGGGTTCTCAACTCCCCTCTGACAAAAGGCCAAGATTAGAGGAAGACTACCCTTCCTCAGATCAAGCTTCTGTTACCTCAGAACTATCTGAGGACCAGGATTATGCCTATTCTCCATTCGAAGACCCTGATGCAGTAGAGTCTTATTTCCTCAGTCTCCCCCCCCCACTGAGGACTTCTCTTTTGGGGAAACCCTGCATACATTGAGTGAACACTTTCACTGGGATGGCCAAGATTACTCAGATTCCAAGAAAAGGCTCAGGGAATTTCTTCTGCTCCCCCAGCATAGGCCTCTGGCTATCCCTCCTGTTTTAGATATATTGGATGATGTGTACACAGAAGCCAGCCTTAATCCAGATTCTTTGCCTCCAGCTCCTGTTAAACCAGACCGGTATTACCAGGTTCCTGATTCTCACCAGTTCCTATTATAAAAGCCATACTGCTGACCCAGAAACAATTTCACGGGTCCCAAGGGAATTAAGGCCTCTACTGGTAAAAACCCATTACCTTCAGAGAGAGATTCCAGAGCTTTAGAAAGGTGGGGGGGGGGGTGTACACCTCGGCCACTTTAACCATGAGGGCTTTAAACTGTCAGTTCCATATGTTAAAGTATCAACAGTTTTTGATATCTCAGCTGAAAAGCAAGATGACACAACCAGATTTAAAAGAGTTGCAGGATTTGTTGCATGGTGCAGAGCAAGTGGGTAAACATACCTTGCAGTGTGGTTTTGATGCTTTAGAGGCCTCATGTAGAGCTGCTGTTACGTGGTCTGTTATACGTAGGCATGCTTTGCTCAAAGAGCAAACCTTACCAGATCATGTCAAAGCTAAATTATTAGATGCACCTCTTCAAAAAGATGTATTGTTTGGTGTTAAAGCTGAGGAGGTGCTAAAGAAAATGGAGGAAAAAGCGAAATCCATGCAAACAGTGAAAGATTTCCTGCAGGTACAGCCTCCATGTTTCAGCAGAAACTGGCCTTCAAAAAATTGGTCCTTTCCAGCCACGGACAGACCTCAAAGGGGCAGATACAGGCATCCAAGGGGTAGAGGGCAACATCAAGGATCTTTCAGAGCCAGACAGTGGCAAGCACCAACCCCAAGAGGTGGAGAAGATACATCACAGTCTTTTAGAAAACAGACACAATGACTTCCCCCTACACCTGCCAAGCAAAGCTTTAATGGCAGCACCTTTGGGCGGAAAACTGACATTATTCTCAAAAAATTGGCATATTGTTACAAAAGACAAATGGATTCTGGACATTATAGACAGAGGCTACAGGTTCCACTTTCACACCCTTCCAAAAATGAGAGGCATGCCAAACCTGCCACAAAATCAAAGGGCAGAGGCACAAAAACAAATTTCAGCTCTCATGGACATGAAAGCAATTCAAGAGGTACCAGCAAAAGAACATGGTCAAAGGTTTTATTCCAGACTATTCCTGGTACCAAGGAAAGACAAAGATTGGAGACCTATATTAGACCTATCCATCCTAAACACATATCTACAGGTGCCAAAATTCAAGATGCTCACATTACAGCAGCTTCTTCCCATGCTGGGCAAGGAGTCTTGGCTGGTAACATTGGACCTCAAGGAGGTATACTTGCATGTCCCTATCAGACAAGATTGCAGAAGATACCTCAGATTTCTTGCAGGTTCAACCCATTACCAATTCTCTGCATTGCCCTTTGGCTTATCTACTGCGCCCAGAGTGTTTACGAAATGCCTGGCATCAGTAATCGTCTTCTGCAGACTACATGGGCTACAAATCTACCCATATCTGGACGACTGCCTGATCCAAGCGGACAGCAAGGACATACTACTGCAGCACCTGTCGTTTGTAATAAAACTGTTGAACTTCCTGGGATACACAGTCAACAAAAAGAAATCAAAACTAATACCCTCTCAACAAATAATTTTCCTGGGTGCCAGCTTGGATACAACCACCCAGATGGCCTACCTCACGCCAGACATGCAAGGGCAACTGTCTCAATACTTCAGAAAAATGGCAACTTACACCAAGCTAACTGCAAGGAAAGTCCTGCAGGCTCTGGGATTCATGGCATCTTGCATCCTACTAATCCCATGTGCAAAGCTGCATATGAGGAAACTTCAATGGTACCGAAAAAACTTATGGTCTCAACACAGCCACAGCTTGGAAGCAATTATACCACTCATTCCATGCCTTCAAAAGGAATTTATGTGGTGGGCTCAGGTTTGCCAAGGAAACACAGGTCTTCCTTTCTGTGTACCTCAAGCAACTCAAATCATCACAACAGACGCCTCAGACTACGCCTGGGGAGCACACATGACAGATCAGTGCATTCAGGGAAAATGGACCCGAAAAGAGAAGCACCTTCACATCAACCAAAAGGAAATGCTAGCCGTGCAAAAGGCTATTATGACCTTCAAAGACCTACTGCATCCAGGCCAGCTATTGATAAGGACAAACAACACCCAGTGATGTGGTACATAAACAAACGGGGGGGGGGGGGGGGACTCATTCATACCCCCTGTGCAAGCAAGCCATGACCCTATGGTACACAGCACTGGAATTGCAAATTCAACTACAGGCACAATTCCTGCCAGGGAAGGAAAACCCACTGGCAGACAACCTAAGCAGAAATATGACAAATCCACACGAATGGAAGTTGCATCCTCAAGTTTTCACAAAGATAACTCAGGCATGGGGACAGCCAGACATAGATCTCTTTGCTACCCACAGAAATTGCCAGTTGAAAAAATTTTGTTCAAGGACCTATTATCCACAGGCCTGGAAAGTGGACGCACTTTCCTTCAATTGGGCAACATTGACAGTCTATGCCTTCCCGCCTCTTCCTCTGCTGCCCAAAGTTCTATTAAAAGCCAGAGCAGAGAGGCCGAAAATGATTCTCATTGCTCCAGACTGGCCAATACAACACTGGTATCCACTCCTGAAGAGCCTGACACATTCCCCACCATGGATCCTACCTCTAGTCCCTCTTCTGTTGTCCCAGCACAACTACAAAACTCTTCACAGCCATCTCAAAACTCTAAATCTAGCTGCATGGAGAATTCCTTGATTTCCCAACAGTTTCTCCTCTCCAAGGAGGTGCAGGATGTCATCTTGGAGGCCAGAAGACCTTCTACTAGAAAGGCCTACTCCGACAAATGGAAATGATTTTGTGCCTGGAATCAAGAAAAGGGACAGAATCCTTGGGTAATAAATATACCTCAAATTTTACAGTACCTAGCTGAGATGCTAAACAATGGACTTTCCTTCTCTTCCATCAAGATCCACGCTTCAGCCATTTCTGCACAATACAACACAGATCCTCCTTTATTCTCTCATCCTCTCTTAAGGCAGTTCCTCAGAGGGACAAAGAATATAAAACTCCCAAGGAAACCACCAGTCCCTGCTTGGGACCTCATCTTCGTATTGGAAAAGCTGACCCTTCCTCCCTTCGAGCCAGCTTCTTCAACAGAGTTACAGTACTTGTCATTGAAAACAGCCTTTCTTCTGGCTATCACCTCAGCACACAGGGTTTCGGAGCTACAGGCCCTCATGGCTGTGCAACCATTCATCATTTTCTATCAGGACAGAGTTTCCTTACGAACCAACCCTACCTTTATGCCAAAGGTAGTATCCAGTGTAGCTTTGAATCAGACTATCCACTTTACCTACCTTTTATCCTAATCCACAAAACAAAGGGGAAAGACTACTACATTCCTTGGACATTCACTGACGACTTTGTTACTATTTGGACAGGACACAGCCATTCAGGAAATCTGAGCAACTCTGTGTCCTATGCTGCAGGTGCTCAAGGAAAGGCTATTTCCAGACAGACAGTTTCAAAATGGATAGCCCACTGCATACGCTTTAGTTACTCATTTCATGGAAAAACTGTGCCTGCATGCATCAGATCCCACTCCACCAAAGCCACATCTACCTCTGCAGCCTTCCTCAGGGGGGTCCCTACCAAGGACATTTTGGAAGCAGCCACCTGGAGTTCAGTGCACACTTTCTCCAAGCACTATCACCTCCCACTATACGCAAAATCTAGAGCGGGCTTTGCCACAGCAGTCCTGCAGGGCATCCTAGCCCCTCCTAGTTCCACTTAGTGCCTACCACCCTTACTTAGCTTTGGGATTCTACCCATCTGTTATGACTGCAGCTTATGCACGATGAACATAGTACAGTGTTGTACCTACCATAAATGTAGATGTTCGAGTGCTCATACAGCTGCAGTCCAGGTGTCCCTCCCTCCATCCCCTCTTAGGACAGGCCTTATGACAAACACTTTTCATATAACCTTTTTGGGGTATTCTTTTATGGTGTATTTGCTTGCAACTACTGTTTTTGATTTATCCACATTGCATCTTTGCATAACATTATGTTTGCCTTCCTTCTGGGGGCACCTGACATCTGGGGCAAGAAAAACTGAAGAAAATGGCGTCTGCTGCCTCTTTTATACCCCTGCCGCACTGACGTCAGGGAAGAAGTGACGACAACCGACGCCGGACCTAGAGTTTGGAATTCGGCCGACCGAGAACCCGCCTGACGGCAGGATAACCCATCTGTTATGACTGCAGCTGTATGAGCACTCGAACATCTACATTTATGGTAGGTAGAAAACTGTACTTTATGGTAAGATTTTGCACAACTAATCTTTCCCTGGATGTTCATGGGCAGTTGAGATTCTGTTCAGACAAAGAGATTTGGAAATTCTGAGCAACTTTTGTGATGTTCATCGTGTTTCACTGTTGCAGTCGTGACTGTAGGGTTCTCCCCTGCCGACAGGCAGTCCTCGGTCGGCCAGAATCCCAAAGTCTGGGTCCGGCGTCGGCTGCTCAGCCATGCTCCCTGACGTCAGAGCGCCAGGAGTACAAAGCTGGCAGCCGACGCCATGTTCTCCAGTCTTTCTTGCCGTGCGGTGATAGCAGATGTTCATCGTGCATACAGCTGCAGTCATAACAGATGGTTCTCCTGCCGTCAGGCGGGTCCTCGGTCGGCCGAATTCCAAAGTCTAGGTCCGGCGTTGGTTGTCGTCGCTTCTTCCCTGACGTCAGTGCGACAGGGGTATAAAGGAACCAGCCAACGCCATTTTCTTCAGTCTTTCTTGCCGTGTAGTGCCCGAAGCAGAACCAGTTTGCAAGTGCCGGTCGGCCAGCTCCTGAGATTACGAAAATTTGGAAACCGAAGTCTTCTTAAAAGCTAAGTACCCCGTTGGGAACCTTTTCTTGCCTCAGACCGATGTGAGACAAAGTTAATAATTGTATTTCTTGTGGGAAGCAAATACCGCATAAGGATTTCCATTCCCTCTGTATACCTTGTTTAGGCCCAGACCACGATGTCTCGGTCTGTTGCTTTTGTGCTACATTCAACAAACACACTATTAAGCGTCGGGCGGAGTTCACCCAGCATTATTTTGGGAAAGCATTTAACTATACTGTGTCGTCGGATACTCAGACTCCGGTTTTGTCTAAAAAACGCAAAGACAAGGACCGACACACGAGGTCCGCGGCCTCTACCAACACCACACCAAAGCCGACTGCACGTGGTCCAGTTCTCAGTGAGGCGACTGCGCAGCCCCTGACTACCGACGACCTGTTTTTGACGGTGTCTCCTGTGCCCGATGTCACAGGCACCTCGGCCCACACCCCGACTACAGATACTGAAGCCACTCTTGGCGTTGAAACTCAGAATGTGGACAGGTCCACCTCCACTCAAGGTGTCTTCAGACCTTCCTCTTCTTTCTCCATCAAGGCTTTCACAAAGTCTAAAGCAACCATGCACTCTAAGAGACCAGCTACACAGGGCCCATCTCCAGGCCCCATGCCTAAGAAACAGATGCTTAAAATGGCTGAGGATTTAATTACTCTTATCAGAGGTTCTCAGCCCCCTCCGGACAAAAGGCCTAGAGTGGAGGAAGATTCCCCCTCCTCTGATCAGGGCTCCATTTTGTCAGAGCACTGTGATGATCAGGAACATTCTTACTCCCCTTTTGAAGACTCTGATGCGGAGGAGTCCATCCCTTCTGTATCCCCCCCTGAGGATTACTCATTTGGGGAAACTTTGCATACCTTAAGGGAACACTTCCACTGGGAAGGCCAGGATTATTCAGATTCCAAGAAAAGGCTCAGGGAATTTCTCTTGTTTCCTCAGCACAGGCCTCTGGCTATACCTCCTGTCTTGGACATCCTAGATGATGTTTACTCGGAGGCCTGCCTTAACCCGGACTCTCTACCTCCAGCTCCAGTTAAGCCTGACAGGTACTACAGGGTCCCTGACTCACCAATTTCTATACAAAAGCCATGCTGCTGACCCAGAAACCATCTCACAGGGCCCCAAGGGAGTTAAGGCCTCCATTGCTAAAAATCCATTGCCTTCCGAGAGAGATTCCAGAGCCTTAGAAAGGTGGGGAAAAAAGGTATATACCTCGGCTACCTTATCCACGAAGGCCTTAAACTGTCAGTTTCATATGCTAAAATACCAACAGTTTTTGTTATCACAATTGAAAAGTAAAATGTCACAACCTGAACAACCAGACTTGAAGGAGTTGCAGGATTTGATGCATAGTGCAGAACAAGTGGGTAAGCATACCTTACAGTGTGGTTTTGATGCTCTAGAGGCCTCATGTGTAGAGCTTCTGTTACAGGATCAGTCATACGTAGGCATGCCTGGCTCAAGGAACAAGCCTTGCCTGATCATGTCAAAGCTAAATTACTAGACGCCCCTCTTCAAAAGGATGTACTATTTGGTGCAAATGCTGAGGAGGTATTAAGGAAAATGGAGGAAAAGGCTAAATCAATGCAAACTGTGAAAGAATTTCTACAGGTTCAACCCCCACGTTTTAGTAGAAATTGACCTTCCAAAAACTGGTCCTTTCCTGCCACAGACAGACCCCAAAGAGGCAGGTACAGGCGCCCGAGGGGCAGAGGACAATCCCAAGGATCGTATAGAGGCAGACAATAGCAAGCTCCTACACAAAGAGGTGGTGAAGACAACTCGCAATCTTTCAGAAAGCAAACCCAATGACTTTCCCGTTTTGCATGCCAACCAGGTTGAAAATGGCAGCCCCCTTAGGAGGAAAGCTGGCGTTATTTTAAAAAAATTGGCATGTTGTCACAAAGGACAAATGGATCCTGGACATTATAAACAGAGGCTACAAATTCCATTTTCACACCCTTCCAAAAATGAGAGGCATGCCAAACCTGCCACACAATCAAAGGGCAGAGGCACAAAGGCAAATTACAGATCTCATAAACATGAAAGCTATTCATGAGGTACCTACGCACGAACAAGGTCAAGGTTTTTATTCCAGGCTATTTCTGGTGCCAAGGAAGGGAAAAGATTGGAGACCTATTTTGGATCTATCCATCCTAAACACATTTCTACTCGTACCAAAATTCAAGATGCTCACTCTACAGCAACTTCTTCCCATGCTGGGCAAGGAGTCTTGGCTGGTAACATTGGACCTCAAGGAGGCATACCTGCATGTCCCAATCAGACAAAATTGCAGAAGGTACCTCAGGTTTCTTGCAGGTTCAACCCATTATTAATTCTCTGCATTGCCCTTTGGCTTATCTACTGCGCCCAGAGTATTCACGAAATGCCTGGCATCAGTAATTGCCTACTGCAGACTTCAAGAGATACAAATATATCCCTATTTGGACGACTGCCTGATCCAAGCGGACAGCAAGCACATTCTTCTGAAACATCTGGCTTATGTAATAATGTTATTGAATTCTCTGGGATACACAGTCAACAAAAAGAAATCAAGGCTAATACCCTCTCGGAAGATAATTTTCCCGGGTGCCAATTTGGACACAAACACCCAGATGGCCTACCTCACGCCAGAGAAGCTGGGGCAACTAATTCAATACTTCAGAACACTAGCAAATTTCACCAGGCTGACCAAGGAAAATCCTGCAGGCTCTGGGATTCATGGCATCTTGCATCTTACTAATATGAGGACACTACAATGGTACCTGAAAAACATATGGTCTCAACACAGCCACAGTTTGGAAACAATAATACCACTAATTCCATGTCTGCGAAAGGAATTTCTGTGGTGGACTCAAGCATGTCAAACAAACACAGGTCTTCCATTCAGCAAGCCTCAAGCAAATCATGTCATCACAACAGACGCCTCAGACTACGCCTGGGGGGCGCACATGACAGATCGGTGCATTCAGGGCAAGTGGTCCCAAAAAGAAAAGCACCTTCACATCAATCAAAAATAAGTGCTAGCAGTAATAAATGCTATTATAGCTTTCAAAGACCTTCTACAACCAGGTCAACTATTGATAAGAACGGACAACACCACAGTTATGTGGTACATAATCAAGCGGGGAGGAACACATTCTTACCCCCTATGCAGACTGGCCATGTCACTTTGGAACATGGCCATGGACTTACAAATGGAACTACAAGCACAGTACTTGCCAGGCAAGGAAAACACGCTGGCAGACAACCTAAGCAGGAATATGACAGACCCACACGAATGGAAGTTGCATCCAAAAGTTTTTACAGAAATAATCCAAGAATGGGGAAGGCCAGACATAGATCTCTTTGCCTCTCACAAAAATCATCAATTGACAAAATTCTCCTCAAGGATCTTCCATCCAAAGGCCTGGAGAGTGGACGCTCTCTCTTTCAGTTGGACATCAATGACAGTTTATGCCTTCCCACCTCTTCCTCTGCTGCCCAAAGTTCTATTGAAGACCAGAGCAGACAGACCAAAGATGATCCTCATTGCTCTGGACTGGCCAAGGCAACACTGGTACCCACTCCTGAGGAGCCTGACACATTCCCCACCATGGACCCTGCCTCTAATGCCGCCTCTTCTGACTCAGCACAGCTTCAAAACTCTTCACAGTCAGCTAAAAACACTCAGTCTAGCCGCATGGAAGATTCCTTAGCATCACAGCAGGCCTTACTCTCCAAGGAGGTGCAGGATGTCATTTTGGAGGCCAGAAGGCCATCAACTAGAAAAGCTTACTCCGCAAAATGGAAACGTTTTTGTGTCTAGAATGAGAAAAAGGGCCAGGACCCTGGAAAACTGAATTTACCTCAAATACTACAATACTTGGCTGAACTGCTAAGCAGTGGACTTTCTTTCTCCTCCATCAAAATCCATGCCTCAGCCATTTCTGCAGAATACAACACTGATCCACCTTTATTCTCTCACCCTCTCTTAAGGCAGTTCCTCAGAGGGGCTAAGAATTTAAGACCTCCAAGGAAACAACCAATACCTTCTTGGGATCTTAATTTCATTCTGGAAAAACTGACCTTGCCTCCTTTTGAGCCAGCTGCCTCATCATATTTGCAATATTTGTCCTGGAAAACAGCTTTCCTTCTGGATATCACCTCAGCTCGTAGAGTTTCAGAACTACAGGCTCTCATGGCTGTCCAGCCTTTTATCATCTTCCATCAGGACAGAGTTTCCTTACGAACCAACCCGGCCTTTATGCCTAAAGTGGTATCCAGGGTAGCTTTAAATCAGGCCATACATTTACCTACTTTTTATCCTAATCCTCAAAACAAAGGGGAGAGATTACTACATTCCTTGGACATCCACAGACAACTGCGTTATTATTTGGACAGAACAAAGCCTTTCAGAAAATCAGAACAGCTCTTTGTGGCCTATGCGGTAGGAGCTCAAGGAAAGCCAATTTCCAAACAGACAGTCTCAAAATGGATAGCCCACTGCATACGCTTTTGCTATTCCTTTCATGGCAAAACTGTACCTACAGGCATTAGAACTCATTCCACCAGGGCCACAGCCACCTCTGCAGCCTTCCTCAGAGGAGTTCCTACCAAGGATATTTTGGAAGCAGCCACTTGGAGTTCTGTGCATACCTTCTCCAAGCATTACAACCTACCATTGTACTCCAAATCTAGAGCAGGCTTTGCCACTGCAGTCTTGCAGGGCATTTTGGCTCCTCCTAGTTCCACCTAGTGCCTACCACCCCTTTCTTAGCTTTGGGATTCTACCCATCTGTTATGACTGCAGCTGTATGCACGATGAACATAGTACAGTTTTGTACCTACCATAAATGTAGATGTTAGAGTGCTAATACAGCTGCAGTCCTGGTTTCCCTCCCTCCTTCCCCTCTTGGGACAGGCCTATAGGCTAGCACATCCTCATACAACCTGATAGGGGTATTCATTTATGATGTATTTGCTTGCAACTACTGTATTTTGATTATATTGCACTGCATTATTACACAAATTTATGTATTGCCTTCCTTCTGGGGGCACCTGACATCTGGGGCAAGAAAAACTGAAGAAAATGGCGTCGGCTGGTTCCTTTATACCCCTGTCGCACTGACGTCAGGGAAGAAGCGACGACAACCGACGCCGGACCTAGACTTTGGAATTCGGCTGACCGAGGACCCACCTGACGGCAGGAGAACCATCTGTTATGACTGCAGCTGTATTAGCAGTCGAACATCTACATTTATGGTAGGTACAAAACTGTACTTTCGCAAGTGCCGGTCGGCTGACTCCTGACAATTTTTTCTAAGCGTACTTCAGTCCGAAGACTTTCTTCTCCTACTCAAAGCTAAGTACCCCATTGGGGAAACTTTTTTCTTGCTCCAGTCCGATGTCAGAAAAAGTTAATAATTGTATTTCATGTGGGAAGCAAATACCTCATAAGGATTTTCATTCTTACTGTATTCCTTGCTTAGGCCCTGACCACGACGTAGCTAGTTGTCGGTTTTGTGCTAGATTTAATCAACGTACAATTAAACGAAGGTACGATTTTGCATTTCATTACTTCGGTAGGCGTTTTAATTACAAAATGTCGTCAGACACTCTTCCGGCTACCGGAGTTCACAAACGACGCAAGGATAAAGACAGGCCTCTGAGGTCCAAATCAGACGATATTGTACAAGCAGAGCCAGCTTCAGGTTCGGCCGTCGTCAGTGAAACGCTTTTGCAGCCCCTGTCGTCGGCCATTTCGGAACCGATGGCTGAAACGGACTCCCACAAGGAGCCAACTAGGCCTTTGAATATTTCAGTTGCAGGACCTACGGACAATGCTCCTTCGGATGGGTCCGGAGCCGCTGTGCAGGTACCGGCTTCCGAAGGGGTTTTCAGGCCTACTCAGCTTCTGAAAAAGGCAAAGCCAAAGACATAGGCAAAGACACCTTCCAAATCAAAGACTACAGCCCAGGCCTCTTCTGATCCGGGACCCAAGTCTCAGAAACAGTTGCTTAAGATGGCGGAGGACTTATTATGATTAGGGGTTCGCATTCCCCTCCAGATAAAAGGCCAAGGCAGGAATTGTATTATGACTCCTCTGATCAGGCTTCTGTTTCTTCAGTCTCTTCTTCTGACCAGGATTATTCTTTCCCTCCTTATGAGGATTCTGATGCTGAGGAATCCATTCCTTCAGCTTCTCCCCCTGAGGATTTTTCTTTTGGGGAAACTTTACATGAAATGAGGGAACTTTTTCACTGGGAAGGACAGGAGTATTCGGAATCTAAGAAAAGACTTGGGGATTTTCTTCTCCCCCAACATAGACCCCTGGCTATCCCTCCTATTTTGGATATTGTGGATGGTGCTTTTTCGGAAGCTAACTTAACTCCTGACTCTCTTCCTCCAGCTCCTGTTAAGCCAGACAGATATTACAGGGTTCCTGATTCCCAACAGTTTTTATACAAGAATCCTACTGCTGATCCTGAAACCATTTTTCAGGGCCCTAAGGGGGTTAAGGCCGCTACTGCCAAAAGCCCCATTCCCACTGAGAAGGATTCCAGATCTTTGGAAAGATGGGGCAAAAAAGTGTACACTTCTGCAACTTTATCTATTAGGGCTTTAAACTGTCAATTTCATATGCTGAAATGCCAGCAATTTCTTCTGTCTGTTTTAAAACACAAGCTAACTTCCATTTCCGCTTGTGCAGATGATAAGGAATTTATATGACTTAATGCATGCCACTGAACAAGTAGGGAAGCATGGTTTACACTGTGGTTTTGATGCTTTGGAGGCTTCTTGTAGCGCTGCTGCCTCTGGCACAGTCATTAGAAGGCATGCTTGGTTAAAGGAACAAAACTTGCCAGATCATGCAAAAAGCTAAGTTATTGGATGCTCGTGTTCAGCATAATGTTTTGTTTGGATCTAAGGCTGAAGAGGTGATAAAGAAGATGGAGGACAAGGCAAAATCCATGCAAACAGTTAAGGATTTCTTACAAGTACAGCCACCCAGATTTATTAGGAATTGGCCTACAAAAAATTGGTCCTTTACCAATTCAGACTGGCCTCAGAGGGGTAGATACAGGCGCTCCCGAGGAAGGCCCCAAACGCAAGCCTCTTATATGGACTGCTTCCACCCCTAGGGGAGGAGAGGACAGGTCGCAAGCTCATAGAACACCAGCTCAATGACTCCCTCTGTTGGGCTGCAGGAACTTCTTGCCTGGAAGCCCCTCCCGGAGGAAAACTTTCTCTTTTTCACCTAAATTGGACTCGTATAACCCAAGACAAGTGGGTTCTGGATGTGGTTTCAAGAGGTTACAAATTCCATTTTCATACCCTACCAAGACCAAGCGGATGGCCGGATCAACCAAAACATCAATGGTTAGAGGCCTTAAACCAGGTGGAAGCCCTCTTGGCTATGAAAGCCATAGAACTGGTTCCACTTTCAGAAATGGGGCAAGGTTTTTACTCAAGGCACTTTCTAGTCCCCAGAAAGCAAAATTCATGGAGACCCATTCTGGATCTGTCAGTCTTGAACACTTTTCTCGAGATACCAAAATTCAAGATGCTTACTCTACAGCAGCTACTTCCAATGCTGACCAAAAATGCATGGATGGTAACTTTGGATTTAAAGTAGGCTTATTTACACATTCCCATCAGGCAGGAGTGCAGAAAATACCTCAGGTTCAAGGCCGGATCGAGGCACTATCAATTCTCTGCGCTGCCCTTTGGATTGTCTACTGCGCCCAGGGTCTTCACCAAATGCCTGGCTCCAGTAGTAGCTTATTGCAGACTCAAGGGAATTCAAATTTACCCTTATCTGGACGACTGTCTTTTTCAGGCAGACAGCAAGGATGTCTTACTCCAGCATCTAGAATTTGTTCAGAAACTTCTCAAGTTCCTGGGATTCACTGTAAACATAAAAAAGTCAAATTTTGATACCCTCACACAGATAACTTTTCTGGGTGCTCTTCTAAACACAACAACCCAGATGGCATTTCTGACATACGAAAAATAATTACAGCTGGCTTCAACTTTCAAAACCTTGGCATCATTAACTCAGCTATCTGCAAGGAAATTCCTGCAGGCTTTGGGTTACATGGCCTCCTGCATCCTCCTCGTACCATATGCAAGACTACATATGAGGAAAATACAGTGGTTCCTAAAAAGTGTATGGTCTCAGCATTGTCACAGTTTAGACATACAGATCACCGTCCTGCCTTGTCTTCAAAAGGAATTCTTTTGGTGGTCCAAGGCATGTACTCAAAACAAAGGGAAAGCCTTCAGTCTGCCTCCAGCCAGTCAGATACTAACCACGGATGCCTCAGATTATGCATGGGGAGCCCATTTGCAGGGCAACTGTCTGCAGGGCCTTTGGACAAAGGATCAGGAGCACCTGCATATCAATTTAAAGGAAATGTTGGCCGTTCAGAACGCTCTGTTGGCCTTCAGGAATCTTCTACAACCAGGACACCTGCTGATATGGACAGACAACACCACAGTTATGTGGTACATAAACAAGCAAGGGGGATCACATTCCTATCCCCTTTGCAAACTAGCCATGAATCTATGGAACACAGCTCTAGCTTACAAAACTGGACCTTCAAGCTCAGTTTCTACATGGAAAGCAAAACATCCTGGCAGACAGTGTGAGCAGAAACCTGTCAGACCCACACGAATGGATGCTGGACACCAAAATATTCAAGATGATTACAGCAGTCTGGGGATGTCCTCACATAGACCTCTTTGCATCCCACCTCAATCATCAACTACAGATTGTTTGCACAAGGACATTCCACGAACTAGCTTGGAAAGTGGATGCACTATCATTCAGTTGGAGAAACCTCTCTGGGTATGCCTTCCCGCCTCTACCTCTTCTTCCACGGGTGTTATTAAAGATCAAACAGGACAAGCCCAAGATGATAATTTTACTGGCCCCAAATTGGCCTCGACAGTTTTGGTACTCAACACTGAAAAACCTTTCTCTGGAGCCCCCTTGGGTTTTACCTCAGACTCCGAACCTTCTGTCCCAACACCAGGGTCAAGTTCTGCACTCCCATGTCAAAACTCTCAGCCTGGCTGCCTGGTTAATCCAGGGTCTATGATTCATTCTCTCTTACCCAAGCAGGTTATGGATGTCATTTTTGAAGCCAGACTTCCTAGCACTAGAAATTCTTATGCTGGAAAATGGAAAAGATTTTGCACCTGGATGCAGGCTCAGGATTCGGATCCTCTTATTCCTAACATTCCTCTGATTTTACTTTACCTGACGGACCTTTTACATAAGGGTCTCCCTTTTTCTTCCATAAAGATACATGCCTCTACTATTTCTGCTCATTATAATACAGACCCTCCAATCTTTTCCCACCAGCTCATGAGACAGTTTCTCAGAGGAGCTTAAGCACTTAAGGCCCCGTAGATCTCCACCCATTCCTGCCTGGGATCTCAACTATGTTTTGGAAAAACTCACCTTACCTCCCTTTGAGCCTATTGCCACATCTGACATCAAGTTTTTATCTTGGAAGACAGCCATCCTGTTAACTCTGACCTCTGCCAGGAGAGTTTCGGAGTTGCAAGCTCTCATGGCTGTGGAACCTTATATTATTTTTCACCAAGATAGGGTGTCTTTAAGGACTAATCCTACTTTCATGCCTAAGGTGGTTTCCAAAGTGGCTTTAAATCAAACTATTCACCTGCCAACTTTTTCCCCAGTCCTCAAAATAGGGGGGAAAGGATCTTGCATTCCTTGGATGTACACAGACAACTACGTTTTTACCTGGACAGAACCAAGGACATCAGGAAATCAGAGCAATTGTTTGTTTCTTATGCTTCAAGTTCCCAAGGTAAAGCCATTTCAAAACAGACCATTTCTAAATGGATTGCTCATGGAATCAGATTTTGTTATTCACACCATGGAAAGCAAATCCCAGGGAGTATAAGGACTCACTCTACCAGAGCTGCTGCCACTTCAGCTGCCTTCCTCAGGGGAGTTCCTACCAAAGACATTTTGGAAGCTGCAACTTGGAGTTCAGTGCATACTTTTTCTAAGCACTACAATCTACCTCTCTACTCTAAGTCTAGGGCAGGCTTTGCTTCTGCAGTCTTGCAGGGCCTTTTAGCCGCCCCCCCCCTTACTTTATGACCACCTCCCTTTTATTCTGCTTTGGGATTCAACCCTACAGTCATGACTGCAACAGTGAAACACGATGAACATAGTACAGTTGTGTCCACTTACCATAAATGTAGATGTTCGAGTGTCTTCACTGTTGCAGTCTGGGTTACCCTCCCTCCTGTCCCCTCTTATTTTTCTTTTGTGTGGTTCCCTTCTTCTCCCTTCTGAGGTGTATTTGCAAAGGGTATGGGATTTTACTCATTTTGGAACACCTGACATCTGGGGCAAGAAAAACTGGAGAACATGGCGTCGGCTGCCAGCTTTGTACTCCTGGCGCTCTGACGTCAGGGAGCATGGCTGAGCAGCCGACGCCAGACCCAGACTTTGGGATTCTGGCTGACCGAGGACTGCCTGCCGGCAAGGGAGAACCCTACAGTCATGACTGCAACAGTGAAGACACTCGAACATCTACATTTATGGTAAGTGTACACAACTGTACTTTCCTTGCTGAACAGAAGAAAGGGGTTACATGTGTGTAAGCATATAATTTCTAATGGGAAAGCACATCATGTTTGTATCTACTGAAACCTCCTTAGGGACAAAAACCTGCAGGTTAAAGTCAGGTCTCAGACTAGCAAATGCGCAGTTAACATCACAGCCTTCCTAAAATAGGTTCCTTCTCAGTGTCATGGAAACTGTTACTTGCTCCACTGTATGTACATACTTTCTGAGCATTGCAACCTGAACCTGATCTCCAGAATTAGGAAATGTTTTGTTTCTTTTTTTTTTTTTCTGAAGGACATGTCCTCTTTTCACTGTAGTCTTTCCAAGGACTAACAGCTCTTAGTGTTCCTGATGTATTTACTGCAACAGTGATTCACACAGTAAACTTAGTACAACTGTATGTCCACATTACCATAATTGCAGGTGTTGATTGTGGCTACTGATGAGGTTGTTTCCCACCCTACCAGCTAGTCTGAAACTTGAAGCTCTTAGTTCTGGGGGTGATAAATACCCTTTCCCCCCCTCCTCTCCTTTTCATTTCATTTAGTCAGTATTTTCTGTTGCTCTCCATCTATATTTGTTAAGGTACCGTAAGAGGGTTACGTTTCACCTGGACAGACTTAATAATGTTCACATTCCTGGGAGCACAAGATTTTTTGCTAGTGCATTTTTAATCTGTGCGCTTTGGGGGTTAAGAAGGAACTGGAGAAGGCAGGCTGTATGTCAGCCTTTTTTATAAGTCCTTGGAGCTGTCAGTGTTACATTGATGTGGAGGAAGAGAAGGTGGCTGTAAAAGTATGGCTGTACACAGAACTCAGCCTGCGGCAGTCTCCTCAATGTAAAGGCCACAGCAGAGATCACACGTGACTTAACATTTATAGTTAAGTTGACCACGCATCTGTACTTTTCCCTGTTATTCCTTAACATTTTACCAGATTTTCCTGCCGTTTTGTCAGTGTAGTTCATACCAGTCTTATTTTGGTCTGTTAGTTGAGTGTCTGTCTTTGCCTTCTCTGGTTTTCACTGTTTTTTTAGAAACTGCAAGCATTTAAGAAGTTCATATGTAAGTAGGTCTTTAGTAAATTTATGGCCAAAGGCGACCATCAAAAAGATCAGCCACATCACTTAATCTTGGTGGGAGACTCAGTGTCTTCATTAAGTAGAATTTCTCATCATATCCGCAGTGAAAAAGTGGAATCACCCATCTAGTCTTCCAGATGAGTTTTAAAGGTTTTTTTTTTTTTAGAGATTGCCAGTAAAATTCTCTGTTGCTTATAAATGTAGACATTTCTTTCCTTTCACATGTACTGGTTATCTAAGTGATTGTTGATAATAGCATTCCACATACCTACAATTTATTGCTTTGTAATTTTTTGTGTGCATTTTCAGTGCTGATCGAAACAACTGTAAACCGTCCAAGAAAAACAGTCGATGGGAGCTTACCCAGCGTGGAGTTCCAGCATCTAATTCTGCACAGCGAGTTTGTGCAAATGGGCCACAGTCTTTTAGAAGTGGAGTTTCCAGTGGGCAGATCCAACGAGGCAATGGAGAGGGAAGTCCAACCTCTGGAGCAGGTTCTCGGGCCTGTACAAATGGATATCCATGCAAATTTGGAAACAGAAATGTTTTCATGAAGGAATCTAGTCCTTCCTCTTCTAGTGCTGGTTCTCGCTCCAGGTCACGTTCCAGGTCACTTTCAAGATCACCACATAGACGTTACCGTAGAAGGCAAGTTTTGCTTTAATCGCCATATTTTTCCATTTCCCCTTGACAGCTCCACAGAGGTTTTATACAACAGGCACTGTACTCAGTGGTTCCCACAGTGGGAATTATACTCAACAGCATAATATAAGATTACAGCTTTGGCAGTTTTCATGTGATGTTCTTAAACATTTGTTTCCAAAATATTAACTAGTTGCTAGCACTTCACGCATTTTACCACCAGCTTGTTTTAACTTAACTGATGGTAACTTCTATCATTATTAAGTGAAACATACTGATTTAGGAGTGACACCTATCTTTCCGCATGTAACCCTAGTAGGTTCACTGTCACAGAATGTTGTAGGCTATCTTAGAGCTAGCACGTGCAGAGTATTTTCGTGTCTTAACTATGATATACTCTGATTTTTATTACTTTAAGGATCTGCTCTGCAGCTGATGATCCAGTGGTGAGGTCAGTATAGTGTGACTCTGCATAATCTTATTATTTATGGGTTGGTTATTCTGGTCACAGCAGTGGCTCTATAATGTGTGACTGTCTTGATGCATACAGTTGTACAATAGCCTGTGATTTTAGATATGCTTATTTTCACAACATTTAGAGTCTTGTTTAGCTGTAAGTGGAAAACTTTGTCTTATGAAAAGCTTGGTACTGCACTTCACAAGTATTACATTTCTTGAATACTTATCCATTGTAATTGTAGCAAGTAGCATCAACTTATCACATAAGTGAAAAGATGTAGTACTGTTGGTTGTTTTTGACCAATGACAAGTGTACTAGGAGTTGTTAGCATTGAATAGGTTCTAACCACATAGGATAGGAGTACACCTCTTGAGCTAGAACTTAACTACCAGGAGGAGTAGATAGGCAGAACATGTGTGAAAGGATGATGTTAAGTTGTCTCTCTCGCCTTCATTCTTGCTGGTTGGGTTCGGAGCCGATCTTCGGCTCTGACCCGGCCATTTTCTAAAGCTCGAGAGCTATTTACTGGCTCGAGGCCTCCCTATAGCCCACAATGCCTGGCGCTAGATTCCCAGATCTCGTTTGCCGCTTCAGCTACGAGGTTGCACTTTACTGGCTCAGGTTGTATTCATCTTTTTGTGATAATTAATTGTTAAAATTTGGTATGTATTTCAAGCTTTTTTGTTTTAGTAGTGTAGTACTGTTAGATTAGTTGTAGTACCTGTGTTTTTCTGCCTTTTAGGAAACTCGTTTTACTTAGAGAGTTTCTCCCCTCCCCCCTATCTCCCTATAGTAGGCCGTTTAAATTAGAGGCTATCCCCTTCCCTTTTATAAACCCTTTTTCCAGTAGGAAGTAGTGTTTAGCCTTTGTAGTTAGATACATTTCTTTTTATATTTGCTAGTATTGTTACTCTTTAATTTTTTTGTGTGAAGGTGTGGGACTAGTGTGTGTGTGTGTGTGTGTGTGTGTGTGTGTGTGTGTGTGTGTGTGTGTTTCTTTACACTAGTCTAATATACTTCCGTTGGTATCCCTTTTTCTTTAGCATGTCAAAGGATACCAAGGTGTCAGGGTTCAAGAAGTGTGACTTGTGCTGTCAAAAAATGTCTCTGACAGACGGTCACACTTGTGTTTATTGTTTGGACGCCCTACATCTGCAAGACTCTTGCTCTGTATGTCATGCCTTTAGTCGGAGAGTCTTGCAGGAGCGTAGGAACAAGTGGATTCTCAGGGGGTTACTAAAACCCGAGGGTTCTCTGGCGAAGTCTCAACCAGCGAAAACCCCTAAGCCCACCACGCCGTCAGCTCCCAGTACGGAGCCATCGCCAGGTGGAGCGTCTGCTTCCATTTCGGTTCCGGCCGGAACCGAAGTATCTAAATCTCACTCTGCTCTGACCTTGGTGTCAGAACCATCAGGGAGCCGTAAGCAATCTAGGTCGCCATCCCTAGAGTTGATTTGGTCGGCTCCGGGGTCGCCCTTACTACAGTCTGAACGGAGCCATCGGTCCCACTCTTATCGGTCCTCGAGGCTATCCGATCATGACTTGGAGAGAGTGGTTAGTGTAGACTCCTCAAATCGCAGGCCCTGGCTAAAATGTTAACCAGCCCTCCTCATCAGGCTGTGGCTGTTCCTGATGTCCTTCAAGAATGCAACTGCAGTCATAACATATGGGTTGTCCTGCCTCAGGCAGCCCTCGGTCGGCCGGATTCCAAAGTCTGGGTCCGACGTCGGCTGATGTCACATTTCTCTCCGATGTCAGAGCGGCTGGAGTATATAAGCATCAGCCGACGCCATCTTCTCCAGTCTTTCTTGCCGCGCGGTGCCCGAAGCAGAAGCAGTTCGCAAGTGCCGGTCGGTCAGCTCCTGTATTCTTCGAAACCGAAGTCATCAGAAAAGCTAAGTACCCCGTTGGGGACCTTTTCTTGCCTCAGCCGATGTCATAAATTACTGAAAAAGTAAATAATTGTTTGTCTTGTGGTAAACAAATACCTCATAAGGATTTCCACTCTTACTGCCTCCCTTGCCTTGGCCCAGACCACGATGTCTCGGCCTGTGCCGCCTGTGCTCGCTTCAACAAGCGCACTCTCAGGCGCCGGGCGGAGTTCGCTGAAGACTTTTTCGGTTAAAAATTTGATTATACAATGCCGTCGGAACAACCGACAACGCAGACTCCTAAGAAACGAAAAGACCGGGACCAACATCCTCGGCCCGCGTCTTCAACCGACACCACGCCAAAACTAACCGCGCGTGCTCCGGTTCCCTCTGAGGCGGTTATTCCACCGCTCCGAACCGAAGACACAGCATTTCCGATACCGGAGGCCACTCCGCCAGTTATTGATTTTCCTCCGGATACCGAAACCGAGGAAATGCCCGAGACCATTGCTGTTGATAAGGTAACTCCTGCACGTGGAGCGGCTAGGCCTCCCATGTCCATGTCTATCAAGGCCTACACACGTGCCAAGGCAGCCAGCAAGTCCAAACATCTTACTGCTAAAAACATACCTCAGACTACTCCTGAAACTCAGATCATGTCCATGGCCGCAGATTTAATTTCTCTGATCAGAGGCTCCCAGGCCCATCCTGAGAGAGGATCCCAGCCTCCTCCTGATAAGAGGCCTAGGGTTGAACCCCCTGACCCTCTGCCCTCAGATGAAGATTCTGAGGACTCTGTTCCCTCTGAAAGCCAGGAAGAGCCCTTCCAGACCTATGAGGATTCAGATGCAGAGGACTCCATTCCCTCGGCCTCCCCTCCTGAGGATATTTCTTTTGGGGAAGTTCTGCATTCCATGAGGGAGCATTTCAAGTGGCAAGGCCAGGAATTTTCTGATTCCAGAAAGCGCCTTCGAGCCTTCCTTAAAAAGCCTCAACACAGACCCTTAGCTATACCTCCTCTGCTTGATGTTTTGGATGATTTATACTCTGACTCCAGTGTTACCCCTGATACTCTTCCTCCTGCTCCTGTCAAGCCTGACAGATGCTATAAGGTTCCAGAAACCCATTCTCATTTATTTAGGGCCCATGCTGTTGATTTAGAAACAATTTCCCAGGGGCCTAAAGGGGTTTCAGCTACCACATCCAAAAATCCTTTGCCTTCCGACAGGGAAGCAAGGTCCTTAGAGAGATGGGGGAGAAGGTCTACACCTCCACTACTTTATCTGAGAGATTTCAGTTGTCTCTTTCACATGTTTCAATGTCAGGATTTCCTGTTAGATGATTTACAGAAAAGTTTGGCCTCTCCTGAACCTTTAGATAGGAAGTCTTTGCAGGAGGCTGTGCATAATTCTCAGCAAGTTAGCAATCATTTTTTGCAGTGTGGATATGATGCATCGGAGGCTTCATGTAGGGCAGCTATGACAGGGGCGGTCATTCGTAGACATGCATGGCTAAAAGAACAACCTTTACCATGTCATGTTAAGGCAAAACTTCTTGATGCACCCTTGGAAAAGAACAAGCTTTTTGGTGCTAATGCTAAAGATGTGTTAAAGTCCATTGAGGAAAAATCCAAGTCAGTACAGACAGTCAAAGATTTCCTCCAGTTTCAGCCGCCCAGATTCAGCAGGAACTGGCCTTCTAAAAACTGGTCCTTTCCTAATCCTGAAAGATTTCAAAGGGTAAAACAGGCGTGCCCGAGGAAGAGGGCAATACAGAGGATCCTACAGGGGACGACAATGGCAACCAACAAACCAAAGAAGTGACACAGGGGTTTCTCCTGCCCCGCAGGGACAAGCTCAATGACTTTCCTCTACTTCCGCTGACCAAGGAGCAAACAGAAGCTCCTTTGGGCGGAAAGTTATCTCTATTTTCAAGAAATTGGCACAAACTGACAAAAGACAAATGGATACTGGACATTATAGACAACGGTTACAGGTTCCACTTTCATACCTTGCCAAGAAAACAAGGCATGCCATACCTTCCACAAAATCAGAGGGCAGAGGCTATCAAGCAAATTTCTCTGCTTGCTCAGATCAAAGCTATAGAAAAAGTTCCACAACAAGAACAAGGTCAGGGGTTTTATTCAAGACTGTTCCTTGTTCCAAGAAAAGAAACTCAATGGAGACCAATACTGGACTTGTCCGCTCTAAACACTTTTCTCATAGTACCAAAGTTCAAAATGCTGACTTTACAGCAACTCCTTCCCATGCTGGGCAAGGGGTCTTGGCTGATTACTCTGGACCTCAAGGAGGCATACCTGCATGTCCCTATCAGACACAGCTGCAGAAGATGCCTCAGATTTCTTGCAGGGCCAGAGCATTATCAATTCTCAGCATTGCCATTTGGCTTATCTACTGCCCAGAGTATTCACGAAATGCCTGGCATCAGTAATTGCTCATTGCAGGCTCCAGGGGATTCAAATCTACCCGTACCTGGACGATTGCCTCATACAAGCGGACAACAAACTAACCTTGACAAAAAACTTGAATTATGTCATACACTTGCTACAGGCTCTGGGATACACAGTCAGCTTTCAAAAGTCAAGACTTCAGCCATCCCAGCAAATAACCTTCTTAGGAGCCAAACTAGACACAGCCTCTCAAATGGCTTACCTGACAGAAGACAAGCAAAAGAAGTCAACTCATTACTTCAAACGTTTAGCAAAGCTCACCCAGATGACTGCAAGGAGTTTCCTACAGGCCCTGGGTTATATGGCATCCTGCATTCTCTTGGTCCCACTAGCAACACTACACATGAGAAAGCTTCAGTGGTACTTAAAAAGCTTATGGTCTCAACACAGCAACAACCTAGAAGCAATTATTCCACTCATTCCATGTCTACAAAAGGAATTTCTATGGTGGGCCACAGTAAGCCAGTTAAACACAGGCATGTCGTTCAAAAAACCTCAGATAACACAGACAATGACCACAGACGCCTCAGACCTTGGATGGGGGGCGCACATGGAGGGCAGATGTATTCAGGGGCAATGGTCCCCAAAGGAAACACATCTGCATATCAACCAAAAAGAAATGCCAGCATTAATGCATGCCATCGAGGCCTTTGGACAACAACTTCAACAAGGCCACCTACTAATACTGACAGACAACACCACTGTGATGTGGTACATAAACAAGCAGGGGGGCACTCATTCTTACCCCCTTTGCAGACTGACAATGAATCTTTGGGAAAAATCACTGGGTCTAAACATACAGCTACAATCCCAGTTTGTTCCAGGCAAAGACAATGTTCTGGCGGACAGTCTAAGCAGGAATTTCCTGGACCCCCACGAATGGAGGCTACATCCAGACATCTTTATACGACTCACCTCGAGATGGGGCAGGCCGGACATGGACCTATTTGCCTCCCACCTCAATCATCACTTACAAAAGTTCTGCTCAAGGACATATCATCCACAAGCATGGAAAGTAGATGCCCTCTCATTCAACTGGAGCTCCCTAATAATTTATGCATTTCCACCCCTGCCACTGATGACCACAGTGTTATTAAAGATCAAGGCAGAGCAACCGAAGGGGATCCTAATAGCTCCAGACTGGCCAAGACAACACTGGTACCCACTACTACGGAGCATAAGTCACAACAAAACGTGGGCCCTTCCACAATGGCCTCAACTTTTGACTCAACTCAACTTCAGGACTATTCATCCCAACATCCAGACTCTACAGCTAACAGCTTGGGAAATCCCATAAATAACCTCAATTTACCTCTCTCCAAGGAAGTTCAGCGGATACTAACAGAAGCCCGCAGACCATCCTCCAGAAAGGCTTACTCAGCCAAATGGAAGAGATTCAGCATTTGGAATGCCAACAAGGGTCAGGATGCATCACTTTTGAGCATCCCTCTCATTCTGGAATACTTGGCAGATATGTTACATAACGGACTCTCATACTCTTCCATAAAAATACATGCTTCAGCTATCTCAGCTAGATACAACACTGATCCACCTGTGTTTTCACATCCTTTGCTAAGGCAATTTCTTAGAGGAATCAAGAATATAAAGCCCCCCAAGAAAGGCACCAGTATCAGCTTGGGACCTCAATTTTGTCCTAGAAAAATTGACTTTACCTCCCTTCGAGCCAGCAGCTTCTGTGGAGTTACAATTTCTTTCCTGGAAGACAGCTTTCCTGCTGGCCATAACCTCAGCAAGAAGGGTTTCGGAATTACAGGCCTTAATGGCAATACCACCGTTCATAACTTTTAACAGAGACAGGGTCTCCCTACGAACCAACCCTACTTTTCTGCCAAAAGTGGTATCCAGGGTTTCTTTAAATCAAGCAATTCACCTGCCTACTTTCTTTCCCAATCCTGAGAACAAAGGGGAAAGACTGTTACATACCTTGGACATACACAGACAACTTCGCTACTACCTAGACAGAACCAAGACCAGTAGGAAGTCTGATCAGCTTTTTGTAGCTTACGCCCTTGGAATACAAGGAAAAGCAATTTCCAAACAGACAATTTCAAAATGGATTGGACATTGCATCAGATTCTGTTATTCCTTCCATGGAAAGTGTGTGCCAGCCAATGTCGGACCACACTCCACCAGAGCTACAGCCACCTCTACAGCTTTTTTAAGAGGGGTGCCTACAAAAGACATTCTAGAAGCTGCCACATGGAGCTCCGTGCATACATCTTCTCTGCCGGACAGGGGCGCCTTCGAGGTCATGAGGAGTGTGCTGACTTCCGAGTCTGCACCTTGATCAGCCCCTTCAGCTCCTCCCCCCAGGGTACCTGCTTCGGTCTCTGCCCCTCCTCCAGACCCCAAGCAACGGGATCAAACGCTCCAGGTCACCCCACTTGGGTGTATCTTCCTCCTCCGAGGCCTCCCCTGAGATTTCAGAGGAGCCCCCCTCATAAGAGGAAATGTAAGAGGAAACATGTTGACTCCCCCGAGTCTGTCACGTCAGATACCGACTTGGAGGCTTGGGAAGGATCCCCAAGATCCCCCTCTGAAGATGTCTCTTTCTCAGACATCCTTGAGATCCTTAGGCAGAGGGGGAACTGGACTGCCCTTAACCCTCCTGCGGACGAGTCTGTATTCCTGGACGCATTTGGTTCAAGCCCCCTCCACCTCCTGGGTGTCTCCGCCTTTCGATCCATTGATGGAAGTAGTGGCTCGGAAGGCGTGGTCAGCCCCGGACACACTGGAACCAACCCCCCGCAGGCCCACTAAGTTTATTATGGCCCTTCAAGATAAACAGTTTTTGACAAAGGGTGTCCCCGTTGATGCCAAGGTGGTAGCAGCGGCCACGAAAAAGGAGTTGGCTGACACTTCTGTACCTGTCCATCCCCCTAATAAAGAGTCTAGAATGATGGATAGATACGGGTAGCGGATGTTTTCTTCAGCGACCTTCTCCATGCGGTCGCTGAATTACTTGTGCCACTTCACCCATATCCAGAGGGATCTCCTCAAGGAGCTAGGAGATGCCCTTCAAGATCCATCAGCTGCGGGGGCTCAAGACAAGATTAACTCCCAGCTGGCGACTCTTAATTCATTAGTCAACTCCTCCATGCGGCTCATTTCGTATGCGGCTCATGGGGCGAGTAGGGCTGTAGGCACAGGCGAGGTTTTGAGAAGACCTGCCTGGATGCGGTTATGTAACTTTGCTGATCCCTTCAAGGCGTCTTTCACCAATACCCCTTTTGATGGTTCGGCTCTGTTTGGACCTCAAGTGAAAGATACCCTTACCAGGTGTGAGCAGGAAGGCAAGACTCTCTCTGCCGTGGGAGTCCGTTTTTCCACTCCTTCTAGACCATACCCTAAAGGTCAGAAGAGTGGGAAGATGTGGTTCTGGATACCCCAGGGAGCCGTGCCTGACACACGTGTCGAGTTTCCCTCCAGAGGCAGAGGAGGGAACAACAATAGACGCCGTCCTCTGGGCAGAGGGGGTCCGCAGAATCAGGGCAGCAGAGAATCTTTCTTTAACAAGCCCTTCCAGCACCCCTGAGGGGCTGCCCGGCTGTCCGCCTTGGAAGGCAGTCTGGGGAAGGTTGTCTCTGTACCCAGAATCCTGGCGTCTCATCACACGAGACAGATGGGTATGGTCTATTATATCCAGAGGTTACAAAATCCCTTTTGTCCACACCCCCTTAAAAATCAAACAATCCCATCCCAGATGTTCCACCCGGTCTAAGGGAACATGCAGTACAAGAAATTTCAAAACTGCTAAAAAATAAAACGGGCCATCCAACAAGTCCCAGCAGACCAGCAAGGATCTGGAATTTACTCAAAAGTTGTCCTTCAAGGATGCATCTGCAGTCCTTACAAATGGGTTGTCCTGTCGTCAGGCAGCCCTTCGGTCGGCCGGATTCCAAAGTCTGGGTCTGGCCTCGGCTGATGTCGCACTCCACCCGACGTCATAGCTGCAGTTATTCGGGTATAAAGGTATCAGCCGACGCCATTTTCCTCAGTCTTTCTTGCCGCGTGGCGCCCGAAGCAGAAGCTGTTCGCAAGTGCCGGTCGGTCAGAACCAGAGATTTCTACTACCGAAGACTTCTAAAAAGCTAAGTACCCCGTTGGGGACTCTTTCTTGCCTCAGCCGATGTCAGAAAAAGTGAATAACTGTTTAACTTGTGGGAAACAAATACCTCATAAAGATTTCCACTCTTACTGCCTACCTTGTTTAGGCCCAGACCACGACGTAGCAGCTTGTCTAGCCTGTGCTTCTTTCAACCGACGAACACTTAGACGTCGGTCGGAATTTGCTGAGGAGATGTCCTTCAAGGATGCATCTGCAGTCATAACAAATGGGTTGTCCTGTTGTCAGGCAGCCCTTCGGTCGGCCGGATTCCAAAGTCTGGGTCCGGCTTCGGCTGATGTCGCACTTCACCCGACGTCATCTCTGCTGGTCTTCGGGTATAAAGGCATCAGCCGACGCCATTTTCCTCAGTCTTTCTTGCCGCGTGGCGCCCGAAGCAGAAGCTGTTAGCAAGTGCCGGTCGGTCAGATCCAGAGATTACTACTACCGAATACTACTTCGAAGACTTCTAAAAAGCTAAGTACCCGTTGGGACTCTTTCTTGCCTCAGCCGATGTCAGAAAAAGTAAATAACTGTTTAACTTGTGGGAAACAAATACCTCATAAAGATTTCCACTCTTACTGCCTACCTTGTTTAGGCCCAGACCAGGACGTAGCAGCCTGTTTAGCCTGTGCTTCCTTCAACCGACGAACGCTTAGGCGTCGGTCGGAGTTTGCTGAACAGTTTTTCGGCTCAGATTTTGCGTACATTATGCCGTCAGATCCTCCGACTACCCAAATTGTTAAGCAAAGAAAAGACCGACACTCGCGGTCCCTTGGTTTCGGCCGAAACCACGGTTAAGCAAGCTGAGTGTCTCGGTTTCGGCGAAACCGAGAAAACGGGTCAATCTTCAGCCGAATCCATGACTACTACTGAGGCTCCTGCTACCTTAGTTGAGTCGGCCTCTGAAGTTTTGCCTACTACTGTGGTTCCTAGTGAATTATCAGACACCATCCCTTTGGATGTCTCTACCCCAGCACGTGGTGCTGCTAGGCCTCCTGCAGCCATGTCTATAAAGGCCTTTGCCAGGGCTAAAGCAGCCAAAACTGTTAAATCAGTGCCTGTTAAGACCCCCTCACATAGGCCCACTTCTAGTTCACAAATGCTTACTCTGGCAGAGGATTTAATCTCCTTAATTAGGGGATCCCAATCTCACCCAGACAGGGCCTCTCAGCCTCCAGAAAAGAGACCTAGAGCAGAGCCCCCCCGAGCCAGTATCCTCTGATGATTCTTGGATGACTCAGACATTACAGATCAGCCAGAGGCTCCTTTTTCTACTTATGAAGATTCCGATGCTGAAGAATCCATTCCATCTGCCTCTCCACCAGAGGAATTTTCCTTTGGGGAAACCTTACATGCCATGAGAGAACAATTCCAATGGCAGGGACAAGATTTCTCAGATTCAAGAAAAAGGCTTAGGACCTTTCTGCACTTACCACAACATAGGCCCTTAGCTATACCTCCAGTTCTGCCTGTTGTGGATGATGCATTTAATGATGTTTGCACTGCTCCGGATACTTTTCCTCCAGCCCCTGCCAAACCAGATAGATTTTACAGGGTGCCAGACACTCATCATCACCTATACAAGGCCCCACTTGCAGATCCTGAGACTATATCCCAGGGGCCTAAGGCAGTAGCCGACCTCAGCAAAAACCCTCTCCCTTCTGAAAGGGAATCCAGGTCCTTGGAGATGGGGAAAAAGTTTACACCTCTGCTACTCTCTCAGCTAGAGCTTTAAACTGTCAGTTTCACATGATCCAATACCAAGAGTTTATGCTTGATCAGTTAACTAAGAAGCTGTCCTCTGATGACTCCTTAGATAAGAAATATGTTTTAGAAATGGTGAATAACATTCAGCAGGTTAGTAACCATTCTTTAAAATGTGGCTATGATGCACTGGAGGCTTCATTTAGATCAGCCATGACTGGCACAGTGGTAAGAAGGCATGCATGGTTGAAGGAACAGGTTTTGCCGGATCATGTTAAAGCAAAGCTGTTAGATGCTCCTATGGATAAGGCCAGTCTATTTGGTACACCTGCTCAGCAAGTAATGAAGAAAATGGAAGAGAAGGCAAAATCTGTACAAACAGTTAAGGATTTCTTACAGGTTCAGCACCCAAGGTTTAGCAGGAACTGGCCTGCCAAAAATTGGTCCTTTCCAGACTCCTCAAAATCTCAAAGAGGCAGGAATAGACGCTCTAGAGGCAGAAATCAATCCAGAGGAGGTGCATATAGAGGATGCCAGTGGCAAGGCAATAACCAGAGAGGCACAGACACAACCACTGCCACTGCAACAGGACAATCACAGTGACTTGACTCTGACACCGCCTACCAGGGAGCAAATAGCAGCACCTTTAGGCGGAAAGTTAGCCTTATTTTCGAAAAATTGGCACTATATCACAAAAGACAAGTGGATTTTGCAAACCATAGACCAAGGCTACAGGTTCCACTTCCACACCTTACCAGTAAAAAGAGGAATGCCAAACCTACCTCCAAATCAAAAAACAGAAGCTCTAAAGCAGATAGCTCAATTAACAAAGATGAGAGCTGTGGAAAGAGTACCAATAACACAACAGGGCAAAGGATTCTACTCCAGACTCTTCCTAGTACCAAGAAAAGAAAAGTTGGAGACCTATTCTCGACCTGTCCGTCTTAAACACTTACATCATTGTACCAAAATTCAAAATGCTGACCCTACAGCAACTTCTTCCCATGCTGGGCAAGGAGTGTTGGCTGTTAACTCTAGATCTCAAGGAGGCATACCTGCACGTCCCCATCGACCAAATTGCAGAAGATACCTCAGATTTCTTGCAGGATCAGAGCATTATCAATTCTCAGCATTGCCCTTTGGCTTATCTACTGCTTCAGAGTATTCACAAAATGCCTGGCATCAGTAATCGCTCATTGCAGGCTACAGGGAATCCAAATTTATGCATACCTGGACGACTGCCTGTTACAAGCGGACAACAAAAGCAAGCTGACAACAGATTTACAAAGAGTCATTTGCTTACTACAAGCCCTGGGATACACAGTCAATTTAAAAAAGTCAAGACTGATACCATCCCAGACAAGAACATTCTTGGGTGCGAAATTGGACACAGTAAAACAAATGGCATTCCTAACTGCAGAAAAACAAGCACAACTCCCTCTTTACTTCTTGGCATTAACAAAGCAGCACAAACTAACAGCAAGAAAAGTACTGCAGGCCTTGGGCTTCATGGCATCA
Organism: Protopterus annectens; assembly: GCF_019279795.1. NCBI lineage: Eukaryota > Metazoa > Chordata > Ceratodontiformes > Protopteridae > Protopterus > Protopterus annectens. Next base: position 1,291,864,761 of record NC_056726.1, on the reverse strand, counting down.
TGCATAATCCTGGTCCCCCATGCCAGACTGCATATGAGAAAACTACAGTGGTACCTAAAGAATTTATGGTCTCAAAACAGGCACAGCTTAGAAACCGAAATCCCACTAATCCCATGCCTGAAACAAGAGTTCCTATGGTGGGCTCAAGCATGCCAGTCAAACCCAGGCTTGCCCTTCCACAACTTTCAAGCAAACCAAGCCATCACAACGGACGCCTCAGACCTAGGCTGGGGGGGCGCACATGTTGGACAAGTGCATACAAGGATTGTGGACTCCAGACCAGCTGCACCTGCACATAAACCAAAAGAATTGCTGGCAGTAAAACTAGCAATCCAGAAATTCAAACCATTCCTCAAAGAAGGCCATTTAATGATAAGGACAGACAACACCACAGTCATGTGGTACATCAACAAACAGGGAGGCACTCATTCATACCCCCTATGCAGAATGACTCTGGACCTTTGGAATATGGCTCTGAGCTACAACATCCAGTTACAGGCAATATTTGTGCCGGGAAAGAAAACACCCTAGCAGACATGTTAAGCAGAACCACCTCGGATGCTCACGAATGGATGCTACACCCGGACATCTTCAAGGCCTTCACAAACAAATGGGGAATGCCACAAATAGACCTATTCGCATCCCCACTCAATCACCAGCTCAAAAAATTCTGCACAAGGACATGCCACCCACTAGCATGGAAGGTGGACTCTCTATCCTTCAGTTGGAAAGGCCTGACAGCATATGCATTTCCACCTCTGCCTTTGATGCACAAGGTACTACTGAAAATCAAAGAGGAACGTCCAAGGATAATTCTGATAGCTCGAATGGTCGCCAAGACAACACTGGTATCCTTTGCTGAGGAGCATGTCTCGGGAGAATGTGGCCAATACCCTGATGCCTTTGATGTTAACTCAGAACAACTACAACATCATGCACCCAAACCTAAAAACCTTGCAACTGACTGCCTGGAACATCACATAACAGCTACTAACCCAGACTTATCCCAAAGGGTTAAAGACATTATCCTTGAAGCCCGCAGACCTTCAACAAGAAGGAACTATGCAGGAAAATGGAAAAGGTTTGTCATTTGGAGTACTGAAAGAGGAAAAGATGTCTCGAACATAGATATTGCTAACATCCTGGAGTACTTGGCAGAGCTTCTACATACGGGCCTGTCCTATTCCTCCATCAAGATACATGCATCAGCTATTTCCGCAGAATACGGCTTCGATCCACCTGTCTTTTCGCATCCTCTACTCAGGCAATTCCTCAGAGGGATCAAGAATGTAAAACCTCCTAGGAAACCACCATTACCAGCATGGGACTTGAACTTTGTGCTAGAAAAATTGACACTCCCTCCATTTGAACCAGCAGCAACAGCAGATCTTCAACACCTATCATGGAAAACTGCTTTCCTACTGGCAATTACTTCAGCAAGGAGGGTTTCGGAACTACAGGCCTTAATGGCAGTACAACCCTTCCTAATCTTCCATCAAGATAGAGTGTCCATGAGAACTAATCCTACTTTTATGCCCAAGGTGGTATCCAGAGTGTCTTTAAACCAGGCAATCCACCTACCTACCTTCTTTCCCAATCCACAGAACAGGGGGGAAAGGCTGCTGCATACCTTGGATGTACATAGACAGTCACGCTACTACCTGGACAGAACCAAAAGTAACAGAAAAACTGACCAGCTTTTAGTAGCCTATGCAACAGGAAGGGAAGGAAAAGCAATTTCCAACAGACAATCTCCAAATGGATAGGAAATTGCATAAGATTCTGTTACTCCTACCATGGAAAACCAGTTCCACAGAACATAAGACCTCATTCTACAAGGGCTACAGCCACTACCACAGCTTTCTTACGATGAGTGGCAACCAAGGACATTATTGAGGCGGCTACTTGGACCTCCGTGCATACATTTGCCAAGCATTATAATTTACCTCTATACTCTAGATCCCGAGCAGGGTTTGCCACTGCTGTATTGCAAGGGATCCTAACTACACCATAATTCTTCTTCCTCCTCCCTAGTTTGGCTATGGTATTCTACCCATTTGTTATGACTGCAGATGCATCCTTGAAGGACATAGTACAGTTTTGTACCTACCATAAATGTAGATGTCCAAACAGGATAGCATCTGCAGTCAGGATTACCCTCCTTCCCTCTGTGGTACTCCTAGGGTATTTACCCTCCTTATAGCTAGCTGAGGGGGAGTCTCTTATGGTGTATTTGTTTGTATATATGTACATACATGCTTATTTTTGTGTTTGCCTTCTACTATTTTGGAAACATTGGCATTTATCCAAAATTTAGCTTTCCTAGAGGGCAACTGGCATCTGGGGCAAGAAACACTGAGGAAAATGGCGTCGGCTGATGCCTTTATACCGAACCAGCAGAGATGACGTCGGGTGAAGTGCGACATCAGCCGAAGCCGGACCCAGACTTTGGAATCCGGCCGACCGAAGGGCTGCCTGATGACAGGACAACCCATTTGTTATGACTGCAGATGCTATCCTGTTCGGACATCTACATTTATGGTAGGTACAAAACTGTACTTTTTTCGGCTCCGCTTTTGCTTACATTATGCCGTCGGATCCTCCGACTACGCAAATAACTAAAAAGCGAAAGGAAAAGGACCGACACTCGCGATCCGCGGTTTCGGCCGAAACCGGTTAAGCATAGCGAGCGTCTCGGTTTCGGCTGAAACAGAGTCCACGGTTCTTCCTTCGACCGAAAGCTTACCTCTTACCGAGGCCTCATCCAGCATGGCTGAATCTGCTACTGAAATCCCACCTGCTCTTGCAGGTTCACAGGATTTATCTGATACTATTCCTTTAGATATTTCTACTCCTGCACGTGGAGCTGCTAGGCCCCCTGCATCCATGTCGATTAAGGCTTTTGCCAGGGCTAAAGCAGCAAAATCTACCAAATCTGTACCTGCTAAGACCCCCTCTCACAGGCCTAGCTCTAGTTCTCAAATGCTTAGTCTTGCAGAGGATCTCATTTCTTTGATCAGGGGATCCCAACCTCACCCAGACAGGGCCTCTCACCCACCGCCAGAGAAGAGGCCTAGAGCAGAGCCCCCTGAGCCAGTTTCTTCAGATGACTCTGATGTTTCAGACAATACAAATCCTCCAGAGGGCCCTTATTCTCCTTATGAGGACTCTGATGCAGAAGAGTCCATTCCTTCTGCCTCTCCGCCTGAGGAATTTTCCTTTGGGGAAACCTTGCATGCTATGAGGGAACAATTTCAATGGCAGGGCCAGGATTTTTCAGACTCAAGGAAAAGGCTTAGAACCTTTTTGCATTTGCCACAGCATAGGCCTTTAGCCATTCCTCCAGTACTTACTGTTGTGGATGATGCATTTAATGATGCTTGTACTGCTCCTGATTCTCTTCCTCCGGCCCCTGCTAAGCCCGATAGGTACTACAGGGTTCCGGACACACATTATCATTTGTATAAGGCTCCTTTTGCAGATCCTGAAACTATTTCCCAGGGACCCAAGGCTGTAGCAGCTTCCTCTGCAAAAAAAACCCTCCCCTCTGAAAGGGAATCTAGGGCCTTAGAGAGATGGGGTAAAAAAGTTTACACTTCTGCTACTCTTTCAGCTAGGGCCTTAAACTGTCAATTCCACATGATTCAGTACCAGGAGTTTATGTTAGATCAGTTAACTAAAAAACTGTCCTCGGATGAACCATTAGACAAAAAGTCTGTTCAGGAAATGGTACATAACATTGAGCAGGTCAGTAATCATTCCTTAAAATGCGGCTGTGATGCACTGGAGGCTTCTTTTAGATAAGCTATGACTGGTACAGTGATCAGAAGACATGCATGGTTAAAAGAACAATCCTTACCAGACCATGTTAAATCAAAGCTCCTAGATGCTCCTATGGATAAGCTTAATTTGTTTGGCTCCCCGGCACAGCAGGTGCTTAAGAAGGTGGAAGACAAAGCAAAATCTGTCCAGACAGTCAAGGATTTCTTGCAGGTCCAGCCTCCAAGGTTTAGTAGGAACTGGCCTTCCAAGAACTGGTCCTTTCCAGACACCTCCAGAGCCCAGAGAGGCAGGAATAGACGCTCAAGAGGCAGGGGTCAATCCAGAGGTGCCTACAGGGGACGTCAATGGCAGGCTAACAACCAGTGAGGTACTACCACAGATCCAGCCACCACCGCTCCCACTGGACAATCACAGTGACTTAGCTCTGGCACCGCCTACCAGGGAACAACTAGAAGCACCCTTAGGTGGAAAACTAGCCTTATTTTCAGTAAACTGGCACTACATCACAGGAGACAAATGGATTTTGCAGACAATAGACCAAGGTTACAGGTTTCACTTCCATACTCTACCAAGGAAGAGAGGAATGCCAAACATACCTTCCAATCAGAAAACAGAAGCTCTACAACAAATAAATCACTTACTAAGGATGAGAGCCATAGAAAGGGTACCGTCTGTGGAACAGGGGCAAGGATTTTACTCCAGACTCTTCCTGGTACCAAGAAAGGAAAACCAATGGAGACCTATTCTAGACCTGTCCGCTCTAAACACATCATTGTTCCAAAATTCAAAATGCTGACCCTACAGCAGCTTCTTCCCATGCTGGGCAACGAGTCCTGGCTGGTAACTCTAGATCTCAAGGAGGCATACCTGCACGTCCCCTTACGACCAAATTGCAGAAGATACCTCAGATTTCTTGCAGGATCAGAGCATTATCAATTCTCAGCATTGCCCTTTGGCTTATCTACTGCGCCCAGAGTATTCACGAAATGCCTGGCATCAGTAATGGCTCATTGCAGGCTCCAGGGAATTCAGATTTACCCTTACCTGGACGACTGCCTGTTACAAGTGGACAGCAAAAACAAATTAACAAAAGATTTGAAAAAGGTCATTTATCTACTGCAAGCCCTGGGATACACAGTCAATATAAAAAAGTCAAGGCTGATACCATCCCAAAGGATAACCTTCTTGGGTGCAGAGCTGGACACAACAACCCAAATGGCATTCCTAACAGCAGAAAAACAGAAGCAACTCCCTCTCTACTTCATGGCATTAACAAAGCAGGACCAGCAAACAGGAAGAAAAGTCCTGCAAGCCCTGGGTTACATGGCATCCTGCATAATATTGATTCCACATGCCAGGCTACATATGAGAAAGTTACAGTGGTATCTAAGGAATTTATGGTCTCAGCACAAGCACAGCCTAGAAACCCGAATTCCAATAATTCCATGCCTGAAGCAGGAATTCCAGTGGTGGGCTCAGGCCTGTCAATCGAACAAAGGTCTGCCCTTCCACAGACCTCAACCAAGCCAGACCATCACAACGGACGCCTCAGACCTCGGTTGGGGAGCACACGTTGGGCAAGTGCATACAAGGCTTATGGACTCAAGACCAGCTGCACCTACACATAAATCAAAAGGAGATGCTGGCAGTAAAATTGGCAATTCAGACATTCAGACCATTTCTTCAGCAGGGTCAATTGCTGATAAGGACGGACAACACCACAGTTATGTGGTACATCAACAAACAGGGAGGCACGCATTCATACCCTGTATGCCGGATGGCAATGGACCTCTGGAATGTGGCCCTGAGCTACAACATTCAGTTACAAGCAATATTTGTACCAGGAAAAGAAAATATACTGGCAGACATCCTAAGCAGAACTACCACGGATGCCCACGAATGGATGCTGCATCCAGACATCTTCAAAACCATTTACAGGGAAATGGGGACTACCAGAAATAGACTTATTTGCATCCCCACACAACCACCAATTGAAAAAATTCTGCACGAGGACATACCACCCACTTGCTTGGAAGGTGGACTCCCTATCTTTCAGTTGGAAAAAACTGACAGCATATGCATTCCCTCCTCTTCCTTTGATGCACAAGGTGCTATTGAAGATCAAAGAAGACCGTCCAAGGATCATCCTGATAGCTCCAGACTGGCCGAGGCAACATTGGTACCCATTACTGAGGAGTATGTCTCGGGAACAAATATGGCCTATGCCCCTAGTTCCCTTACTGTTAACACAGAACAACTTCAAAACCTTGCATCCAAACCTAAAAACATTGCAACTGGCTGCCTGGAACATTGCATAAGACAAAATAACCCAGAATTATCTCAAAGGGTTAAGGACATTATCTTGGAGGCTCGCAGACCCTCAACAAGAAAAAATTATTCAGCAAAATGGAAAAGATACCTCATTTGGAGTGCAGCAAAAGGAGAAAATGTGTCACTGGTAAACATAGCTAACATCCTGGAATACTTGGCAGAGCTCTTCCACAATGGCCTGTCCTATCCTTCCATTAAGATTCATGCATCAGCTATTTCAGCAGAATACAACATGGACCCTCCAGTCTTTTCACATCCTCTGCTCAGGCAGTTTCTGAGAGGAATTAAAAATGTAAAGCCTCCTAGGAAGCCACCATTGCACGCATGGGACTTGAACTTTGTGTTAGAAAAGTTGACACTACCTCCTTTCGAGCCAGCAGCATCAGCAGAAATACAGTACTTATCATGGAAAACTGCTTTCCTGCTTGCAGTCACTTCAGCAAGAAGGGTTTCTGAACTACAGGCATTAATGGCAGTACAGCCCTTCCTTATCTTCCATCAAGATAGTGTGTCCATGAGAACTAATCCTACGTTTATGCCAAAGGTGGTCTCCAGGGTATCTTTAAACTAAGCTATCCACCTGCCTACATTCTTTCCCAACCCACAGAACAAGGGAGAAAGACTGTTACATACCTTGGATGTACATAGACTATTGCGCTACTACCTGGACAGTACCAAGAGCAATAGAAAAACTGACCAGCTACTGGTAGCATATGCAACAGGAATGGAAGGAAAAGCAATTTCAAAACAGACAATCTATAAGTGGATAGGAAATTGCATTAGATTTTGTTACTCTCACCATGGGAAGAAAACTCCAAAAAACATCAGACCTCACTCTACAAGAGCTACAGCCACTACCACAGCTTTTTTACGAGGAGTGGCTACCAAAGACATTTTAGAGGCTGCTACTTGGAGCTCCGTGCATACATTTGCATAGCATTATAATCTACCCTTATACTCCAGATCCCGAGCAGGTTTTGCAACTGCTGTTTTGCAAGGGATCTTAACTACACCATAATCTTATTTCTCCTCCTCCCCCGGTTTGGCTATGGTATTCTACCCATTTGTAAGGACTGCAGATGCATCCTTGAAGGACATAGTACAGTTTTGTACCTACCATAAATGTAGATGTCCGAGAGGCATGCATCTGCAGTCAGGATTACCCATAACAAAACATACGATAGCAAACAATTCTGCCCAAAAACACACCAACAGTCAGGTTCCACCAATGTTCTTTATTCCATCAACGATCTGGTACCTCGGCTATTCGCCTTCAAAGGATCACATTACAGGTTTCAAAATGAACTCCTTTTATACTATTTAACTAATTGATTAATTCATAAGTTAATTCAATTATACTTCAAAAATTTAAAGTGACCTTTATATATAAAAATAGAAATATGACATTTACTGATTTTAATATATTTAAATTATTTTAAACCATTTTATGCTTTTAAACCATTTATACTTTTATAATATGACTTTTCAGCACATACAAAATTCATTGAATATATATATATATATATATATATATATATATATATATATAGAAAAATTACTACTTCAAAATGTAAATATACACATAACAAACTTAATTGTTTATTTATGCACAACTATATCTAAGAATTAAATCCATGTTAGTGATTGTAAAATAATTCACTATCCAAGTGATATATTTATATATCATCCACTAAATTTAAGTAAAAGATTTTTTAATAGAAAATATATATGTGCAAAAATATGCCTATGTGCATTATTACAAGCCCAGCTCCTGATTTAAACCAAATGGTTTCAATGTTTTATATTTAAGTATCATCCTTGTTTCTAATTCTAGTAGTTTACCCACTACATCATCTCCTTTACAGACAAAAGGTTTTCCCAATATGCAATATTTCAAAGTATCACTACAGCCATCATGAATGTCCATAAAATGCTTGGCAACCGGACTAATAGAATTTAAATTTCTTATGTCCTTTAGGTGTTCTAAAATTCTAATTTTTATCATTCTTTTAGTTTGTCCTATATACCAAATGTCCTTGCATGAGCAACCTAATATATATACTACACTAGTAGACTTACAGTTGAAAAAATGTTTAGGAATATGAGATATATTATTAATAACTTCAAAATTGCTCACCCTATTGCATATGCTGCATGAACCACATGCAAAAGTACCCACCCTAATTGGTGTAGATCCAATATGCTGTAAGAGATTATTTGAAATTTCTCTCAGATTTTTTCCCCTTTTAAATGAAAAATTAACATAATTAGGGAATAGCTCACCAATACTATCATCTTCACAGATTATATACCAAAATTTTCTAACTACTGAGACTAATATATCAGAAATGGGAGAAAATTTGGTTATAAAGAATACTTTTTCAGCATTATTCCTTACACCAATTTCCCTTTTATTGAAATAAGTTGTGGTGTTGTCCCTGCTACTTATTAATCTTATATTATTAGTCACACTATCCCTACATTTCAATAGTTGATTGTATTCATATCCTCTTTCCAATAGTCTCATAAATACCGTGTTTAATTCTTCATCTATATCTTCCGTGACACTTGTATGAGCCCAAATTCTTTTAAATTCCCCATATGGTAGGGCATTTATAAGATGCAAAGGGTGCATGCTTGTAGCATGTAAGAACATATTAACTGAAGTCTCCTTCCCAAATGGTCTAAATTCAATTTTACTATCCTTCTCAAATAAGGTTAAATCTAAAAAATTAATCTCATTTCTATTAATCTCATACGTAGCCAGTCATTACCAGTTCAGAGCCTTGCCCTTTGGTCTCACCACAGCCCCCAGGGTGTTCAAATGCATGGTAGTGGTTACCACAGCCCCCAGGGTGTTCAAATGCATGGCAGTGGTTACCGCTCACCTGAGACGGCAAGGATTCCAGGTGTTTCCATATCTAGATGACTGGCTCCTTACTGCTACCACCAGACATCAATTGCCGAGAGCCAGGGACTATACCATCCAAACATGCTCCAACCTAGGTATCTCAATAAATTTCGGAAAGTCTGCATTGTCGCCTTGTCGGTCTTTTACCTTTATAGGCGCAAGATTAAATACGAAACATCTGTCCCCAAGACTTCCAATAGACAGAGTGGCAGACATTCGCCGACACGTACAGGTATTATTAGGATGCAGAAAGATTCAGGCCAGATTCATCCTAAAAACCTTGGGTCTCATGGCAGCAGCGATCATATTAGTTCCCCTGGCTCATTTTCACATGAGGATTCTCCAGTGGATGCTTTTTACCCAATGGTCCTTTCAACTTCCTATGTCTCACAAGATAATCACGCAGTCATGCAAAGACCACTTGGCTTGGTGGATGGTCTCCCCATCAGTACCCCAGGGCAGACCATTTGTCCTTCCTCCTCCAGTTAACACGGTAAGCACAGATGCTTCCCTGATCGGGTGGGGGGGCATTTTCAGGGCAGGACTGTCCAGGGCACCTGGCAACCCCACGAGTACCATTTGCACATAAATTTCTTGGAGATGAGGGCGGTGCTTTTAGCGTTGCAAGCTCTTCAGAACTCTCTACCTACTGGGACCATTGCAATTCAGACAGACAATATGTCTGTAGTGTGGTACATCAACAAGCAGAGCGGAACCAAGTCCTATCCCTTATGTCGAGAAGCACTCAGACTATGGCAGTGGGCGATCTCCTCTCAATGGTTTCTGACAGCAACGCACATCCCTGGGAAGTCCAACGTCATAGCGGACAAGCTAAGCAGAGCTATTCTCATGCCTCACGAGTGGTCTCTATCGGACAGTAGCGGACAAAATCTTCCGCAAATGGGGTCAGCCTTGCTGCGACCTTTTCGCAACTCCTGTCACCAGCAAGTGCAACGGTTTCTTCACTCTCTTCCCGGACACTCCCCCAGAGACGCTCTAGTTCACGATTGGCCCCAGGGACTTCTGTATGCATTCCCACCCTTTCCCCTAATTCCCAAACTAATTCAGAAAGCTACCGTGCTGGGTTGCAGGATGATCCTCATTGCCCCCTACTGGCCTAGACAAATCTGGCTCCCGTTCCTGCATCGTCACCTTCTAGAGCAGCCTTGGAATCTGGACCCAGTTCCGGACCCTCCTGATCCATCAGTCGGGCAGGCTGCATCACTCTCTTCAGTCTCTCAACCTCACTGCTTGATTGCTCCACTTCCAACCTTAGCCAGGCTTCCCAGTATTTTCCATTCTGTGCGTAAGATTGTCCTTTCTTCGCACAAACCTACAACCAGGAAGACTTATGCTAGTAAGTGGAAACGTTTCTCTTTCTGGGCAGAGGCTAGAAATATAGATCCTTTTAATGGCCCCTGCCCATAACGTTCTAGACTTTTTAGCAGAACATTTTCAAGCGGGCTCATCTTCTGCCACCATTAGAGTTCAATTAGCGGCTATCTCAAATTTCCATACGGGCCTGTCAGAAACCAGCATCATGTCCCATAAGCTTTGCAAAGCCTTTATTAAAGGAACAATTTTTCTCAGGCCTCCAGTGAGAGATCCCCCGCCTCCGTGGGACTTGAATTTGATCCTAGCTTCCTTGATACTGCCTCCTTTTGAACCGGCAGCTTCCTGTTTTTTGAAATTGCTTTCTTGGAAAACCGTCTTTTTGGTATCTATTACTTCAGCGAGGAGAGTTTCTGAACTTCAACCCCTATGTCATGGACCTCATAAATAAAGATATTGGGGACCTACAGACACTGGATCCTACCCAGCTTGGCTTTAAGGGCAGATCCTGCCTCTTAAACCTGGTTGATTTCTTTGAAACTGTCACCAAGGCCATTGACGAGGGGAAGGTGGTCCACACAGCCTACCTGAACCTCGCAAAAGCCTTCGATACAATACCCCACTCGGGCATTATAGATGAGCTCACCAGCTTAAATATAAACCCCTATGTCACTAGATGGATTGCAAACTGGCTCAAGGACAAGAACCCACATGGTTAGAATTGCTGGAGCCATGTCAGACTCCAAACCAGTTGTAAGTGGTGTCCCACAAGGCTCAGTCCTGGGACCTCTCTTGTTCGGTGTATATTTCTCGGAGGTACAGGCCAACACGGAAGGACTGTGGCTGACCAAGTTCACAGATGACTGCAAACTGGGCGCCATAATCGACTCTCCAGCCGACACAAGCATCCTCCAAAAGGGCCTCATAGGAACAGACAACTGGTGCCAGAGCCATGGCCTCAAGCTAAATGCTAAAAAGTGTATAGTCATCCCCTTTGGCAAAAACAAAGTGCCCACAAATTACCACATAGGTGGTAATCCATTAAGTACAGAAGAAGTAATTAGGGACCTGGGGACCCAAGTTGATAGCAATCTGTCATTTGACAACCACGTGGCCAAAGTGGTTAGAAAAACATTTTATATAGCCCACCTAATCATGAAGGGATTCACATCTAGATCAGGGGAGGTCATCGTGCCTCTTAACTCATCCCTCATCAGGCCCATAATTGAGTACAATGCCCCTTTTGGGATGTACCTTACCAGACACCTGCAGCAACTGGAAAGACCCCAAAAGTACCTCACCAAGAGGATCAAAGGGCTCAAACAGATGCCATATGCTGCCCGGTTAAAGAAACTCCAGCTCTACTCAGTGGCATACCACCTGTTCAGAGGCAATCTGTGCCTGACGTATAAAGCCATGTCCAATCCGGAATTAATAGACATGCTGCACCTCAGAAAATCCAAATCCCATCGAGCTACGCGCTCGAGAGACTTGAACCTCAGCACTGAAATAAATAGGACATGCTGGAGGGACAGATTCATAACCCAGAGGCTCCCTTCACTCTGGAATAAAATCCCAGTCCAGGTTAGGCAGAGTCCCTCATTGACTCTCTTCAAGAGGAGTCTTGATGCGTGGATGAGAGATCGTAGGTTTACCCTGGGCATCACTTCTGTGTCACTGTTAGACAGAGGCACAGTATACTAACCTCAAAAAAGGGCATAGCAAAATAAATTTAAAATGGGTGGTGAAAGCCAAACACATTCTGGCTAGGCTTATAAATGCCCTAGAGCAGATAGCCTAGTATGAACCTATGTGTTCGTCCTCCTTACCTAATTTTCCATAAGGATAGGGTTTCACTCAGGACTAATCCTTCATTCCTTCCTAAGGTCCCCTCCAAAAATTTATTTTATTTATTTATATTTATTTAAATTTGTTGACCGGGAGTGTCCGACTGGACGTGGGTCCATTTTCAGCGGGGGCCCGGGGAGAAAAGCTCCACAGTAAAATAAACAGACAGTAGTTACATTGGATTACATAGTGATTAACAATTTAACATAGAAATTACTTACAACATATTTACAGATGAAGAACATAGTACATCTGTAGACAACTAGAATCTTTATCTGTGAAGTACATAACAGGCATTAACAAATGTAACAATGAGAAGTTCCTGCTGTATAATAAGTACTAGGCTTATGAGCATCTGAGCTTGCTATCATCAAGGTAGTTAGTGGAGGTGAAAGAAAGGTAGTAGTTGGATGGGGTGGATGATGTTAGAGTGGGAGTTGCAAGGGCATAGCCAGCATGTTTTAGGTGCGCTTTTAATAAAGTTTTGAAGTTGGTGCATGATGGTACAGAGGTAATTGTGGGTGGGAGTGAGTTCCATAATTTGGCTATGGCGTAAGAGAATAGTGCTTCACCAGCAGAGTTATTGGCTTTAGTGATCTGCAAGTGATTTTGTTGCTGGATCTTAGTGGTCTGGTGGTGCGATAGGGTTGGAGTAGATTCTGGAGGGATGGGACATTTAGTGGATGGTTTACTAGTTTGTGGGTGAGTGAGAGTTGATACCACTGAAGGAGGTGAGGGAGTTCAAGCCAGCCCAGTTCAGCAAGTGAGACACAGTGGTGACTACGGTAGGATGCCCCTGTGGCGAATTTTGCGATTTTGTTGTAGCAGGTCTCTAGCTTGTTTAGATCACATTCCCTTAGGTTGGTATATACTGGAGAGGCATAAAGTAGGGTGGAGATAAGGTGGGAATTTGCTATTGAAATCTTTGCTGCTTTGGTGAGAAATTGTTTATTTCTGTATAATGCTCCTAGTTTTTGTGGACTTTTTTTATGGTCATGGATATGTGAATGTCAAATTTTAGTTTATTGTCTATTTCCACTCCTAGCAATTTGGTGTGTTCAGTTGGGTATATAGTGGTGTTGTCTTTTGCTGTGATGTTAAAGTGAGAGTTGTTTTGAGTATGTTTGGTGGGTTGGAAGATGAGTAGTTTAGTTTTGTTTGGGTTGAGTATTAATTGGGCATCGGATAACCATGTTTCAACAGAGGAAAAGGCTTCCTGTGTGACTTTTTGCAGTTTGGGTAGGGACTGGGCTGAGCAGATGATGGTAGAGTCATCTGCGTATTGGATGAGTGTGCCATGTTTGGTGGCAGAGGCTAGATTATTGGTGTAAACATAGAAAAGTAGGGGTCAAAGGATGGATCTTTGGGGAACCCCTATGGAGACAGGTAGTTGGGGAGATATGTCATTCTGCCATACAACGGATTGTTGGCGGTCAGACAGGTAACTCTGAAACCAGTTGGTGACTGATTGTGAGAAGGATAGGTTATTGAGGACAGAGATAAGTTGTTTGTGTAGGACCATGTCAAATGCTTTAGATAGGTCTAGGAAAGTAGCAGAGGAGAGATAGCCATTGTGAGAAGGATAGGTTATTGAGGACAGAGATAAGTTGTTTGTGTGGGACCATGTCAAATGCTTTAGATAGGTCTAGGAAAGTAGCAGAGGAGAGATAGCCATTGTTTTTATGCTGAAGGATAGTGTTTGTAAAGGAGAGTAAGGCAGTGGTGGTGCTATGGTGTGGTCGGAAACCATGCTGAGTACTGGAAAGGAGGTTGTTAGTAAGGAGGTAGTGTGAGACCTGAGAGTGTATGCATCTCTCTAGTAATGTCCTTCAAGAATGCAACTGCAGTCATAACATATGGGTTGTCCTGCCTCAGGCAGCCCTTGGTCGGCCGGATTCCAAAGTCTGGGTCCGACGTCGGCTGATGTCGCATTTCTCTCCGACGTCAGAGCGGCTGGAGTATATAAGCATCAGCCGACGCCATTTTCTCCAGTCTTTCTTGCCGCGCGGTGCCCGAAGCAGAGGCAGTTCGCAAGTGCCGGTCGGTCAGCTCCTGTATTCTTCGATTCCGAAGTCATCAAAAAAGCTAAGTACCCCGTTGGGGACCTTTTCTTGCCTCAGCCGATGTCAGAAATTACTGAAAAAGTTAACAATTGTCTTTCTTGTGGTAAACAAATACCTCATAAGGATTTCCACTCTTACTGTCTCCCTTGCCTTGGCCCAGACCACGATGTCTCGGCCTGTGTAGCCTGTGCTCGCTTCAATAAGCGCACTCTCAGGCGCCGGGCGGAGTTCGCTGAAGATTTTTTCGTCGAAAAATTTGCTTATACAATGCCGTCGGAACTTCCGACATCGCAAACTCCCAAGAAACGAAAAGACCGGGACCGACATCCTCGGCCCGCGTCTACCACCGACTCCACGCCAAAACCTACCGCGAGTGCTCCGGTTCCCCCTGAGACGGTTATTCCACCGCTCCGAACCAAAGACACCACATTACCGACGACTCCGATTCCGGATACCACTCCGACGCTAGTTATAGATTTTCCTCCGGATACTGAAACCGAGGAAATGCCCGAGACCATTGCTGTAGATAAGGTCACTCCTGCACGTGGAGCTGCCAGGCCTCCTATGGCCATGTCTAATCCATCCCCTCGGCCTCCCCTCCTGAGGATATTCCTTTTGGGGAAGTTCTGCATACCATGAGGGAACATTTTAAGTGGCAAGGCCAGGAATATTCTGATTCCAGAAAGCGCCTTCGAACCTTCCTTAAAAAGCCCCAACACAGGCCCCTGGCTATACCTCCTGTGCTTGATGTTTTGGATGACCTATACTCTGACTCCAGTGTTACCCCGGATACTCTTCCTCCTGCTCCAGCCAAGCCAGACAGATACTATAGGGTCCCAGAAACCCATTCTCATTTCTTTAGGGCCCATGCTGTTGATTTAGAAACTATTTCTCAGGGACCTAAAGGGGTTTCAGCATCCACCTCCAAAAATCCCTTGCCTTCCAACAGGGAAGCTAGGTCATTAGAGAGATGGGGATAAAAGGTCTACACCTCCACTACTTTATCTATGATAGCTCTGAATTGTCTCTTTCATATGTTTCAATATCAGGATTACCTGTTAGATGATTTACAGAAAACATTGGCCTCTCCTGAACCTTTAGACAGGAAGTCTTTGCAGGAAGCTGTACATAATTCTCAGCAAGTCAGCAATCACTTTCTGCAGTGTGGATATGATGCATTGGAAGCTTCATGTAGGGCAGCTATGACAGGGGCGGTCATTCGTAGACATGCATGGTTAAAAGAACAACCTCTACCAGATCATGTTAAGGCAAAACTTCTTGATGCACCCTTGGAAAAGAACAAGCTTTTTGGTGCTAATGCTAAAGATGCGTTAAAGTCCATCGAGGAAAAAGCAAAATCATTTCAGACAGTCAAAGATTTCCTACAGGTTCAGCCACCCAGATTCAGCAGGAATTGGCCTTCTAAAAACTGGTCCTTTCCTAATCCTGAAAGATTTCAAAGGGGTAAAAACAGGCGTGGCCGAGGAAGTGGACAATACAGAGGTTCCTACAGGGGACGACAATGGCAACCAGCAAACCAAAGAAGTGACACAGGGGTCTCCCCTGCCCCACAGGGACAATCTCAATGACTTTCCTCTACTTCCGCTGACCAAGGAGCAAATAGAAGCTCCCTTGGGCGGAAAATTCTCTGTTTTCAGACAATTGGCACAGATTGACAAAGGACAAATGGATTTTGGACATTATAGACCAAGGTTACAGGTTCCACTTTCGTACCTTACCAAGAAAACAAGGCATGCCAAACCTACCACAAAACCAGAGGGCAGAGGCTATCAAGCAAATTTCTCTGCTTGCTCAGATCAAAGCAATAGAAAGAGTTCCACAACAAGAACAAGACCAGGGGTTTTACTCAAGACTGTTCCTTGTTCCAAGAAAAGAAACTCAATGGAGACCAATACTGGATTTGTCCGCATTAAACACTTTTCTCATAGTACCAAAGTTCAAAATGCTGACTCTACAGCAACTCCTTCCCATGCTGGGCAAGGGGTCTTGGCTGATTACTCTGGACCTCAAGGAGGCATACCTGCATGTCCCTATCAGACACAGCTGCAGAAGATACCTCAGATTTCTTGCAGGGCCAGAGCATTATCAATTCTCAGCATTGCCTGGCTTATCTACTGCGCCCAGAGTATTCACAAAATGCCTGGCTTCAGTAATTGCTCATTGCAGGCTCCAGGGGATCCAAATTTACCCGTACCTGGACGACTGCCTCATACAAGCGGACGACAAATTGATTTTGACAAAAAACTTGAACTATGTCATACAATTGCTGCAGGCTCTGGGATACACAGTCAACTTCCAAAAGTCAAGACTTCAGCCATCCCAGCAAATAACCTTCTTAGGAGCCAGTCTAGACACAGCCTCTCAAATGGCTTACCTGACAGAAGACAAGCGAGAGAAGTTAACTCATTATTTCAAAGATTTGGCAAAACTCACCCAGATGACTGCAAGGAGATTCCTACAGGCCCTGGGTTACATGGCATCCTGCATTCTCCTGGTTCCATTAGCAAGACTACACATGAGAAAGCTTCAATGGTACCTAAAAAGCCTATGGTCTCAGCACAGCAACAACCTAGAGACAACCATACCGCTCATTCCATGCCTACAAAAGGAATTCCTATGGTGGGCCTTGGTAAGCCAGGCAAACACAGGTATGTCATTCAAAAAACCTCAGATAACACAGACCATGACCACAGACGTCTCAGACCTTGGATGGGGGGCGCACATGGAGGGCAGATGTATACAAGGACAATGGTCTCCAAAGGAAACACATCTGCATATCAACCAAAAGGAAATGCTGGCAGTGATGCATGCTATCGAGGCCTTTCGACAACAACTTCAGCAAGGCCATCTACTGATACGGACAGACAACACCACTGTGATGTGGTACATAAACAAGCAAGGGGGGCACCCATTCTTACCCCCTTTGCAGACTGACAATGAATCTTTGGGTCACTGAGCCTAAACATACAGTTGCAATTCCAGTTTGTTCCAGGCAAAGACAATGTGCTGGCGGACAGCCTAAGCAGGAATTTCATAGACCCACACGAGTGGAGGTTACATCCAAAAATCTTCATACAGCTCACTTCGACATGGGGCAGGCCAGAAATAGACCTATTTGCCTCCCACCTCAACCATCATCTACAAAAATTCTGTTCAAGGACATATCATCCACAAGCATGGAAAATAGATGCTCTTTCATTCAACTGGAACTTCCTAAAAATCTATGCATTCCCACCTCTGCCACTGATGACCACAGTATTACTAAAGATCAAAGCAGAGAGGCCCAAGGGGATCCTAATAGCTCCAGACTGGCCAAGACAACACTGGTACCCACTACTACGGAGCATATGTCACAACAAAAAGTGGGCCCTTCCCCAATGGCCCCTACTTTTGACTCAGCACAACTTCAAAACAAAACAGTGCATCCAAACCTTCAGACACTGCAGCTAACAGCCCGGGAGATCCCATGAATAACCTCAATCTATCTCTCTCCAAGGAAGTCCAGCGGATATTAACAGAAGCTCGAAGACCATCCACCAGAAAGGTTTAGTTAGCAAAATGGAAGAGATTCAGCATTCTGAATACCAGCAAGGGACATGATGCATCATTATTGAATATCCCACTCATCCTGGATTATTTGGCAGATATGCTACAGAATGGACTCTCATATTCTTCCATAAAGATACATGCTTCAGCTATCTCAGCTAGATATAACACTGATCCGCCTGTGTTTTTACATCCTCTGTTAAGGCAATTCCTCAGGGGAATCAAGAACATTAAGCCACCAAGAAAGGCTCCAGTGCCAGCTTGGGACCTCAACTTTGTCCTAGAAAAACTGACTCTACCTCCCTTTGAGCCAGCAGCTTCAGTGGACTTACAATTTTTATCATGGAAGACAGCTTTCCTGTTGGCAATTACCTCAGCAAGAAGGGTTTCGGAACTACAGGCCCTAATGGCAACACCACTGCTCATAATCTTTCACAGAGACAGGGTCTCCTTAAGAACCAACCCTACTTTTATGCCAAAGGTGGTATCTAGGGTTTCTTTAAATCAAGCTATTCACCTGCCTACTTTCTTCCCCAATCCTGAGAGCAAAGGGGAAAGACTGTTGCATACCTTGGACATTCACAGACAACTTCGCTACTACCTGGACAGAACCAAGACCAGTAGGAAGTCTGATCAGCTTTTGTAGCTTACGCCCTGGAGTACAAGAAAAGCAATTTCCAAACAGACTATTTCAAAATGGATTGGACATTGCATCAGATTTTGTTATTCCTTCCATGGGAAGAATGTTCCAGCCAATGTCAGCCCACACTCCACCAGAGCTACAGCCACCTCTACAGCATTCTTAAGAGGGGTGCCTACAAAAGACATTCTAGAAGCTGCTACATGGAGCTCCGTGCATACATTCTCCAAACACTACAATCTCCCTTTATATTCCAGATCCAGAGCAGGCTTTGCTTCGGCAGTCCTGCAGGGTTTGATTGCCACACCATCTCTTTCCTAGAGCATTCCTCCTCCCCCAGCTAAGCTATGGTATTCAACCCATATGTTATGACTGCAGTTGCATTCTTGAATGACATAGTACAGTTTTGTACCTACCATAAATATAGATGTATGATAGATATGCAACTGCAGTCGGATTTTCCCTCCCTCCATACCCCTCTATGCCTTGGGTCCACTCCTATCCTTGTTTCTATTAGCTGGGGATATCTGTTATGGTGTATCTGTTTATTGCTTACTTATTTGTCTGGAATCCTGTTTTTGTCTTCCAATTTGATTACAGCCTTCCTTGGAGGGCACCTGGCATCTGGGGCAAGAAACACTGAAGAAAATGGCGTCGGCTGATGCTTATGTACTCCAGCCGCTCTGACGTCGGAGAGAAATGCGACATCAGCCGAAGTCGGACCCAGACTTTGGAATCCGGCCGACCGAGGGCTGCCTGAGGCAGGACAACCCATATGTTATGACTGCAGTTGCATATCTATCGGACATCTACATTTATGGTAGGTACAAAACTGTACTTTCTGGCTTGTGCAAATAAATAAAGACTTACAGGAGCTTATGCATTCTGCAAGCCAAGTTACTAAACACACCGTGCAATGTGGCTTTGATGCCCTAGAAGCATCCTGCAGGCAGCAGTCACAGGTTCTGTGTTTAGAAGGTATGCTTGGCTTAAGGAACAGACCTTGCCAGACCATGTCAAATCAAAACTGTTGGGACGCACCTTTGAACAAAGACAATTTGTTCGGCACCAAGGCAGAAGATGTCTTAAAAAAGATGGAAGAAAAAGCTAAATCTATGCAGACAGATAAAGATTTCTTACAGGTCCAGCCTCTAAGGTTCTGTAGGCATTGCCCCTCCAAGCACTGGTCCTTTCCGGCTCCCTGATGGCCAACTCAGACAAGACCTAGGGGTAGCAGACCCCCCCCCCCCAGACAACAGTCCCAGGGAATGCAGAGATCTAAGCAATGGAGTTCCTCCACTTCAAAAACAGGGAGTGCTAAGCCACCCCCTTATGGAAAGAACTCAATGAATTTACACCTCCACCCCTTACCTCTGCCCACCTGCTTGTGCCCCTAGGAGGGAAACTCTGCTCCCATGCAAAAAACTGGGCCTCTATCACCAACCACCAATGGGTCCTCAGCATAGTGACCGAAGGATACAAATTTTATTTCCACAATCTGCCAACCCGAAAAGGGTTCCCATATTTTATTTATTTTATATTTGTTAAGTGGGAATGTCCGCCTGGAGCAAGGTCCATTTATAGCGGAGGCCCGGGGAGAAAAGCTCCACATAAAACAAGTACAGTGGTAGACATTATATATAAACAATCACGATGTCCTTCAAGGATGCATCTGCAGTCCTAATAAATGGGTTGTCCTGCCTCAGGCAGCCCTTCGGTCGGCCGGATTCCAAAGTCTGGGTCTGGCCTCGGCTGATGTCGCACTTCACCCGACGTTATAGCTGCTGTCAATTGGGTATAAAGGCATCAGCCGACCCCATTTTCCTCAGTCTTTCTTGCCGCATGGCGCCCGAAGCAGAAGCTGTTCGCAAGTGCCGGTCGGTCAGAACCAGAGATTGCTACTACCGAAGACTTCTAAAAAGCTAAGTACCCCGTTGTGGACTCTTTCTTGCCTCAGCCGATGTCAGAAAAAGTGAATAACTGTTTAACTTGTGGGAAACAAATACCTCATAAAGATTTCCACTCTTACTGCCTACCTTGCTTAGGCCCAGACCACGACGTAGCAGCTTGTCTAGCCTGTGCTTCCTTCAACCGACGGACACTTAGACGTCGGTCGGAGTTTGCAGAGGAGTTTTTCGGCTCCGCTTTTGCTTACAACATGCCGTCGGAGACTCCGACTTCACAATTAGCTAAAAAGCGTAAGGAAAAGGACCGACACTCACGGTCCTCTGTTTCAGCCGAAACCGCGGTTAAGTCAATTGCGAGTGTCTTGGTTTTGGCTGAAACAGAGTCCTCGGTTCTTCCTTCGGCCGAAAGCATGCCTCCTACAACCGAGGCCTCATCCAGCATGGCTGAATCTGCTACTGAATTTCCACCTGCTCTTAGGTTCATAGGTTCATAGGTTTATACTAGGCTATCTGCCCTAAGGCATTTATAAGCCTAGCCCAAATTATTGTGGCTTACGCCACCCCTTATATGAAAAAATACTGTGCCCATTAGTTTGTTGTGCCTCTGTCCAGCAGTGACCCAGAGATGATTCCCGGGGTAAACCTACGATCTCCCATCCACAGGTCTAGATTTCTCTTGAACAGAGTCAGCGAGGTGCTCTGCCTCACATGGACCGGGATTTTATTCCACAGCATAGGGAGTCTCTGAGTGATAAATCTATCCCTCCAGCACGTCCTATTTATATCCGTGCTAAGGTTTAAGTCGCTTGCTCTAGTGGTTTTGGTGGATTTGGATTTTTGAGGTGGAGCATGTCCATTAATTCGGGTTGGACATGGCCTTGTATGTCAGGCACATGTCACCTCTGAGCAGACGGTATGCGACTGAATAGAGCTGGAGTTTCTTCAATCTGGCAGCATATGACAGATTTTGGAGTCCCTTTATCCTTTTGGTGAGGAACTTTTGGGGTCTCTCCAATTGCTGCAGATGTCGGGTGAGATACATCCCGAATGGGGCATTGTACTCGATCATTGGTCTGATAAGTGAAGAGTACAGGGAACAATGACCTCACTAGATCTGGATGTGAATCCCTTCATGATCAGGTGGGCAATGTAGAAGGTCTTTCTAACCACTTTAGCAATGTGAGTGTCAAAAGAAAGGCCACTGTCAACCTGGGTCCCCAGGTCCCTGATAACCTCTTCTGTGCTTAGTGGATTGCCACCTATATGGTAGCTTGGGGTTACCTTGTTTTTCCCGAAGGGTATGACTATACATTTTTGGCGTTAACTTCAGGCCATGGCTCTGGCACCAGCTATCTGTTTCCGTGAGTCCCTTCTGAAGGATATCAGTGTCCGATGCACTTTCCACTATGGCGCCCAGTTTGCAGTCATCTGCAAACTTTGTCAGCCAAAGTCCTCCCATGTTGGCCTGTACTTCTGAGAAGTAGATGCCAAACAATAGGGGCCAAGGACCGAGCCCTGTGGGACACCACTTGTGACCGGCTTGGAGTCTGACACAGCGCCAGCAACTCTAACCCTGTGGGTTCTGTCCTTAAGCCAGTTTGCAACCCATCTTGTGACATATGGGTTTACATTTAAGCTGGTAAGTTTTTCTACAATACCCGAGTGGGGTATTGTGTCGAAAGCCTTGCAAGGTCAAGGTAGGCTGTATGGACTGCCTTTCCTCATCAATGGCCTTGGTGACTATTTCAAGAAGTCGACCAAGTTCAAAAGGCATGATCTTCCCTTGACAAAGCCAAACTGGGTCGGGTCCAATGTCTGCAAGTCCCCTATATCTTTGTTTATGAGCTCCATTATGATCCTCTCCATAGCTTTGCAGACTAGACTTGTTAAGCTTATGGGCGGTAATTACCAGGGTCCGTAGAGGCGCCACCTTTGTGGAGTGGGACCACAGTTGCCGTACGCCACTCCTTGGGCACGTATCCTGTGGTAAGGCTGAGATTAAACAGCTGCCTTATGTGCGGTTTAATTCCTCATTTAGCTCGTGTAGCACACAGCCGGGGACACCATCCGGTCCCATTGATGCTGTGTTTTTAGCTTTAGAGAGAGCAGCTTTCACCTGCGCATTTGAGATGTCTGGGAGGCTACACTCGGCTGGGATAGTTATCTCTCCTTTAGGGGAGAGGGGTGAAGTTTGCACTGAACCTGTCTGCCAGTATGTTGGCAATGTCTGTGGGTTCAGTGATTTTTGTATCATTTTGGACTAATTCTGAGCATATCTGTGAGTTTCCACCCAGGTTCCTAACATAGCTGAAAAAGGCCTTATGATTGTCCTTTGAATCCATGGCAATTTTTCTCTCAAAATTGGCCTTAGTTGATTTTATGAGTGCTCGTATTTTTTTACTAATAATGATCTTACAGGTTCTCAGGATTTATCAGATACTATCCCTTTAGATATATCTACTCCTGCACGTGGAGCTGCTAGGCCCACTGCATCCATGTCAATTAAGGCTTTTTCTAGGGCTAAAGCAGCTAAATCTTCAAAGACCGTGCCTGCTAAAACCCCCTCTCACAGGCCTAGCTCTAGTACTCAAATGCTTAGTCTAGCAGAGGATCTCATTTCTTTGATCAGGGGATCCCAGCCTCACCCTGACAGGACCTCTCATCCCCCTCCAGAGAAGAGGCCTAGAGCAGAGCCCCCTGAGCCAGTTTCTACAGATTACTCCTCTGATGATTCAGAAAATTCAAATCCTCCAGAAGGCCCTTATTCTCCATATGAGGACTCTGATGCAGAAGACTCCATTCCTTCTGCCTCTTCTCCTGAGGAATTTTCTTTTGGGGAAACCTTGCATGCTATGAGAGAACAATTTCAATGGCAGGGCCAGGATTTTTCAGACTCTAGGAAAAGGCTTAGGACCTTTTTACATTTGCCACAGCATAGGCCTTTAGCCATTCCTCCAGTACTTACAGTTGTGGATGATGCATTTAATGATGCTTGTACTGCCCCTGACTCTCTTCCTCCGGCCCCTGCTAAGCCCGACAGATACTACAGGGTTCCGGACACACATTATCACTTGTATAAGGCTCCTCTTGCAGATCTTGAAACTATTTCACAGGGCCCCAAAGCTGTAGCAGCTGCCTCTGCCAAAAACCCCCTCCCCTCTGAAAGAGAATCTAGGGCATTGGAGAGATGGGGTAAAAAAGTTTATACTTCTGCTACTCTTACGGCTAGGGCCTTAAACTGTCAATTCCACATGATTCAGTATCAGGAATTTTTGTTAGATCAGCTAACTGAAAAACTGTCCTCTCCTGAACCTTTAGACCGCAAGTCCCTTCAGGAATTGGTACATAACACTCAGCAGGTCAGTAATCATTCCTTAAAATGCGGCTATGATGCACTGGAGGCTTCTTTTAGATCAGCTATGACTGGTACAGTGATCAGAAGGCATGCATGGTTAAAAGAGCAATCCTTACCAGACCATGTAAAGTCAAAGCTCCTAGATGCTCCCATGGAAAAACACAGATGTTATGTGATCCTATCTCGCCTACATTCTGACTGATGGGTTCGGAGCCGATCCCTCGGCTCCGACTCGGCACGCTTATGCTATAGAGCGAGGCCTCTAATTGGCTGAGCTATCTTTATCCCAGGATGCACCACCACTAATCCCCCAGAACTCGTTTGCCGCTTACAGAGCTTGGACGTGGTCTCAACATTGGCTGGGCTAAGTACTATATTTGTAGTCTTTTTTCCTGTCAGTATTTTCCTCATTTAAACCCAAAAGCTGTTTTAACGGCTATTTTTTGTGTACGAGTGTGTTTCTTGTTGTTTCATTGAGTTTTGCATATATTTTCCTGTCAGAGAAGGTTCCGTTTAAGTTATAGGGGCCTTCCCCTGTACTAACTACTTTAGTGGTTGTGTGTGGGTCAAGTACCCGTTTGAGTTAGAGGGTCTTGACCCTCCTTTTCCTTTCTCTTTCTTACATTTCTTGTGTAAAAAAAAAAAAAAAAGTTCTTTAGTTTAATATTTTTCGGAGTTAGTGGTTTTGTTCCTGTGTATACAAACTCTTAATCTACTGTTGTGGTCTATTTTTTGTACATTATGTCTAAAGAACATAAACCCTCCGGGTTTAAAAAGTGCATGAGGTGTGGGTTCAAAATGTCCATAACGGACGACCACTCCTCGTGCGTCTATTGTCTTGGCGCCAAACATCTGCAGGAATCGTGCAGTGTATGCCATGCGTTTTCCTCCAGAGTCCTCCAGGAGAGGAAAAACAAATTAATCCTCAAAGGATTAATCAAGCCTTCTTTTGAGGAGGCTTTGTCTTCCTCTCCGTCTCCTTCTAAAAAGAGGAAAGCGCCGGCTCCGACCAGTCAGTCGGATCCGACGGCTAAGAAGACTAAGCAGACTTCTCCATCGTCTCCACGGACTTCGGAGCCGAGGTCGGAACGGTCTGCCTTGATGCCTCCAGCCTCGACCCCTCTGGTTTCAGAGCCGAGGTCTGGGGCATCGAGAGGCGGGTCACCCTCATCGGCTCCACTGATATTGGAGCCGATAAGGGTCATCGGCTCAGACACTTCCCCCTCGGAGCCGAAGTCCTTTTCGGCACAGAGGGAAATTTCTTTTAAGGTTTCCTCGGAGCCGATAATTGTTGAGTCCTTTCGGAGCCGGTCCCCGAGCCGATCGGTATCCTCGAGATCTTCCAGGATGTCTGATTCGGACATCGACAGGGTGCTCCTTCGACTCTTCCTGTCTCCGGTGTTCCAAAAGATGGTTTCGGCTCCAGCCCATTTGGCTTCGGAGCCGATGGTCCACTCCCTTACTGTACTTCCTCCTCCAACAGCTTCGGCACCGTTGGAGCAGGTGTTGGTGGAACCAGCGGAGGTGTTAGGGTCAGGCCCGACCCTTGCTCCGACTCCGGCTCTTGGGTCGGAGTTCAGTGCACGGACTTCTTCCTTCGGCCCTGGGGGGGAGGCTTCGGGATTGATACTTTCGGTCCCAAGTCTCCCTCTTGGTGCGTCGGGTGTACCGTCCACTGTCGTGGCCACGGAGGGGGGACCTTCCCAGGATTCTGGTGGTCCTGCCTTCAGGGCTATGAGGAGTGCTCTAGCCAAATCTTCATTGGCTACCTCCACAGTTTCCCCAGCTCCTTCCCTACATTTGGAGACTGGGTCGTTGGCAGTCCCCCTGTCCGCAGACAGCGGAGCCTTTGGGCCTCAGGTTACCCCCGCTGGGGTTTCTCCCCCTCCTGGAGGTCCTTCTGAAGCATCTTCGGAAGAACCTCCCAGGAAGAAAACGTGCAAGAGGAAGCACGTTGACTCCCATGACGAGTCTTTGACATCTGACACTGATCTCGATGATGCAGAGGGGTCCCCCAAGTCGTCCTCGGATGATGTCTCCTTTGCAGACATCCTGGAAGCCCTAAAACAACGAGGCGGCTGGCAGTCCAAACCTCCCTCTGCTGATGAGTCGGTGTTCCTGAAGGCCTCGGGCTCAGCCCTCCGCCTCCTGGGTGTCTCCGCCCTTGACGAGCTCTTGGATTTGATCTGTCGAGGCGTGGAACACCCAGACTCTGTGGAACCGTGCCCTCGTCCAAACAAATTTCTTCGGCACCCCAGATAGAGAGTTCCTTACGAAAGGTGTGGCTGTGGATGCTATGGTGGTGGCATCTGCTACCCAGCAAGATGTAGCAGAGGCTTCTACGTCCGTCCATCCTCCTAATAAGGAGTCTAGGAGCATGGATCGGTACGGCAAGCGCACCCTTAGTTCAGCGCCTTTACTCTGAGGTCTTTGAACTACCTGACGACTTACGAGATTCCAGAGGGATCTGATTAAGGAGCTATCCGATACCCTCTTAGGTAACCTGCCTGAGGAGCTGGCCCAGACGGTTGGATCTCAGCTGGCTACAATGTCGTCCATTTGAACTCGTCCATGAGGCTCATTTCAGATGCGGCCGAAGTAGAGCATGGTACAGGCATTGCTCTATGGAGACAAGCCTGGCTCCACCTGTGTCATTTCATGGAGGCCTTCAAGTCTTCATTCACGACGGCCCCTTTGATGGGTCCTCCTGTTTGGGCCCAAGGTGAAAGACACACTTACCGCTGTGAACACGAGGGTAAGACTCTCACTGCCGTAGGGGCACGATTTTCCACTCCCTTTCGGCCTTATCCCAAGGCTAAAAGAGGAGGGAAGATGTGGTTCTGTAGATCACAGAAGTCTTACCCCTCTCAGCAGGAAGGTTCCCCCTCCAGAGGCAGAGGAGGGGGAAATTCATCAGGAAGACGCCGTCCCAGAGGCGGCAGAGGCCCCCGCAACACTGGAGACTGCGAGTCCTTTCGTGGCTCTTCAGCTTTTCATAGTCCCTGAGGGATTGCCCGACTGTGCTGCTCCGGAGCCAGTCGGGGTCGCCAAGCACCTGAAGGCCTGGGAAGGGATCACTCAGGACCGATGGGTGCTTCGAATTATCGCCGGAAGTTACTCCATCCCATTCTGTTGCCCCTCAGTCCAAAAGAATCCCGGACCTGCCACCCAGTCAACCGGATACCGCAGCCTTAGAAATTTCAAAGCTGCTACAAAAAGGAGTCATCCAACCGGTCCCCGCAGACCAGATCGGATTAGGGACTTACTCAAGATTCTTTTTGGTGCCAAAAAAGACCGGGGACTTGAGGCCCATTTTGGACCTAAGCAACCTAAACCGTTCAGTCAAGAAGTCCAAGTTCCGAATGGTCACTTTACAAACCATTCTCCCATTGTTGGAGAAAGGTGTTTGGATGTGCTCCATAGACCTCAAGGACGCTTATTACCATATCAAAATACATCAAACGTCCAGGAGACACATGCGCTTTAGCCTAGGAGGCAGTCATTTTCAGTTCCGTGCGCTGCCCTTTGGTCTCACCACAGCCCCCAGGGTGTTCACCAAATGCTTGGCAGTAGTGACTGCTCACTTGAGGAGTCTAGGATTCCAGGTGTTTCCGTACCTAGACGACTGGCTTCTAACTGCCACCTCCAACCATCTACTTCTACGGAGCCTGCAAGCCACAACATCACTGGGCAATTCCCTCGGAATCACCTTCAATTGGCCAAAGTCTGTGTTACGGCCATCTCAAAGAATAAGATTCATAGGGTAGAGATAGATTCAAACCAGATGCGGGTCTATCTACCTGCAGACAGAATTCAGACCATACAAAATCAGGTTCGAGCCTTACTCCCTAGGTCCAAAGCCCCAGCCAGAATGGTCCTGCAGCTATTGGGATCGATGTCTGCCACAGTTCTGCTAGTTCCCTTGGCAAGGTTACACATGAGAATCCTCCAGTGGCTTCTTTCAACTCAGTGGTCCTTTCAGGAACTCCCTCTCAATCATCTAATATGGATCACAGAATCTTGCAGACGGGACCTTCGCTGGTGGCTAGTGTCCTCCAATTTGAATCAGGGACGACCCTTTGTTCTTCCTCCTCCGGCGGCCACTTTGACCACGGACACCTCCCAGACAGGGTGGGGGGGGGCATTCCCTGGGCAGGTCAGTCCAGGGCAAATGGCACCCGGAAGAGACCCCTCTCCACATCAACATCCTAGAAATGAGGGCAGTACTCCTGTCCCTTCAAGCCCTTCACGATTACCTCCCTCAGGGCGTAATTGCTGTTCACTCAGACAACATGTCAGTTGTCTGGTACCTGAACAAACAGGGAGGGACCAGATCCTATCCCCTTTGCAGAGAAGCGATGAGAGTCTGGGAATGGGCAGTCTCGACCAAACGCTTCCTAGTGGCTACTCACATACCGGGCAAATCCAATGTCATAGCCGACAGGTTGAGCAGAACCATCCTCTCTTCTCACGAATGGTCTCTGAATATGACTATTACAAGGCAGATTTTCAGCGAATGGGGAGTTCCGTGCTGCGACCTCTTCGCGACTCCTCTGAATCAAGTGCAAAGAATTTTCTCCCTAACCCCTCGGGAAGAGCCCTATGGACGTTAGTCCATCCTTGGCCCACTGGCCTGCTTTATGCCTTCCCTCCAGTTCCTCTCCTACCCAGGGTAATTCAAAAGGCATCTCTCTTAGGGAGCAAGATGATCTTAATTGCTCCTTACTGGCCTCGTCAAGTCTGGTTTCCCTATCTTCGGAAACATGCTCTGGAAGGTCCATGGTTCCTGGACCAGGTCCCAGACCTACTGATTCATCAGTCGGGACTACTACACCAGTCCCTACACACATTAAAATTGACGGCCTGGCTCCTCCTCTTCCGACCATAGTCAGGAGACATGCAGTGGACCCAGATGTGGTGCATATATTGTCTTCAGCCCACAAGTCTGCTACGAAGAAACTGTATTCTAGCAAATGGAAAAGGTTTGCTATCTGGGCTCAACTCCGGGCCTAGACCCCATTTCTACTCCGTGGCAGAAGTACTCAAATTCCTGACCTCTCTTTTCAACCAAGGCTCTTCTGTTTCTACCATCAAAGTACAATTGGCAGTGATTTCTAATTTTCATGAATCCATAGACCCACCTTTAATGAGCAACAGGTTGTGTAAGACCTTCTTGAAAGGTGCTGCTCTATTAAGACCTCCGATTTCTCATCCTGCACCTCCATGGGATCTCGATATAGTATTACGTGCCTTGACTTCTTTCCCCTTTGAACCGGCAGCTACCTGTGATCTAAAGTTTCTATCATGGAAGACAGCCTTTCTAGTGGCAATTACTTCAGCCAGAAGGGTTTCAGAACTTCAAGCTTTGTCAGTGAAACCCCGTACTTGGTTTTTCATACAGACAGGGTATCCCTCAGACCAAATCCTTCTTTTGTTCCTAAAGTCTGTTCTACTTTATGCTTGCAACAGTCGTTAGAGCTCCCAGTTTTTTCCCCCAAAATACTCCAATAAAGCGGAGTTTATTTTCCACACACGATGTCCACAGGCAGTTACGTTTTATTTGGATAGGACCAAACAATCAAGGAAGACAGATCAGTTGTTTGTGTCCTTTGCAGAAAAAACAAATTGGGCAACGGTCACAAAGGTCACTATTGCCAAGTGGGTCAGGGACTGTATTACTCAAGCTTATATTTATTCTAACAAAGAGCTTTCCACCTCTGTCAAGGCTCATTCTACAAGGGCTATGGCTACTTGGTAGCATTTCATTCTAAGCTTGCTATTGGTGACATTTGTGCTGTGGCTACATGGTCTTCCCGCACACCTTCATTTCTCACTACAAATTAGATGTGGCATCTAGAGGACGAGCTTCATTTGGTTCCACAGTGCTCAGGAGTGTTTTCCAATGAGCCACCGGGATTTAGGTGCTAGGGACGCTGTCCCATCAGTCAGAATGTAGGCGAGATAGGATCACATAACATCTTTTAGTTATGTACTCACCATAACTTCAGATGTTTGGGATCCATCTACTTACATTCCTAATAACCACCCTCCTTCCCCTTCCTTGGAGATCAGAGGATATCAGAAGGTCCGAATCCTGTTGTTTCATCTTGAAACATCTAACAATGTTATATAAACAAGCTGTGCATGTGTGCATGAATGCGGACAAACAAGATCTGGGGGATTAGTGGTGGTGCATCCTGGGATAAAGATAGCTCAGCCAATTAGAGGCCTCGCTCTATAGCATAAAGCGTGCAGTCGGAGCCGAGGGATTGGCTCCGAACCCATCAGTCAGAATGTAGGCGAGATGGATCCCAAACATCTGAAGTTATGGTGAGTACATAACTAAAAGTTTGTTTGGCTCCCCTGCACAGCAAGTGTTGAAGGTGGAAGAAAAAGCGAAATCTGTCCAGACAGTCAAGGATTTCTTACAGGTCCAGCCTCCGAGGTTTAGTAGGAACTGGCCTTCCAAGAATTGGTCCTTTCCAGACACCACCAGAGCACAGAGAGGCAGAAATAGGCGCCCAAGAGGCAGAGGTCAATCCAGAGGTGCCTACAGGGGACGTCAGTGGCAGCCTAACAACCAGAGAAGTACTGCCACAGATCCTACCACTTCCACAGGGCAATCACAGTGACTTGGCTCTGAAACCGCCTACCAGGGAACAACTAGAAGCACCCTTAGGCGGAAAGCTAGCCTTATTTTCAGTAAACTGGCATTACATTACAGGAGACAAATGGATTTTACAGACAATAGACAAAGGTTACAGGTTTCACTTCCATACTCTACCAAGGAAGAGAGGAATGCCAAACCTACCTCCAAACCAAAAGACAAACGCTCTAGAACAAATAGACCACTTACTAAGGATGAGAGCTATAGAAAAGGTACCGTCTATGGAACAAGGACAAGGATTTTATTCCAGACTTTTCCTGGTACCAAGAAAGGAAAACCAATGGAGACCTATTCTCGACCTGTCCGCTCTGAACACATATCTCATTGTTCCAAAATTCAAGATGCTGACCCTACAGCAACTTCTTCCCATGCTGGGCAAGGAGTCTTGGCTGGTAACTCTAGATCTCAAGGAGGCATACCTGCACGTCCCCATACGACCAAATTGCAGAAGTTACCTCAGATTTCTTGTAGGATCAGAGCATTATCAATTCTCAGCATTGCCTTTTGGCTTATCTACTGCGCCCAGAGTATTCACGAAATGCCTGGCATCAGTAATTGCTCATTGCAGGCTTCAGGGAATTCAAATTTATCCATACCTGGACGACTGCCTGTTACAAGCGGACAACAAAAACAAATTAACAAAAGATTTGAGAAAGGTTATTCACCTATTGCAAGCCCTGGGATACACAGTCAACATAAAAAAGTCAAGGCTGATACCATCCCAAAGGATAACTTTCTTGGGTGCAGAACTGGACACATCAAACCAAATGGCATTCCTCACAGCAGAAAAGCAGAAGCAACTACCACTCTATTTCATGGCATTAACGCAGAACCAGCTTACAGCAAGGAAAGTCCTGCAAGCCCTGGGTTACATGGCATCCTGCATAATATTGATTCCACATGCCAGACTACATACGAGGAAGTTGCAATGGTACCTAAGGAATTTATGGTCTCAGCACAAGCACAGCCTAGAAACCCAAATTCCAATAATTCCATGCCTGAAGCTAGAATTCCAGTGGTGGGCTCAGGCCTGTCAATTGAACAAAGGACTGCCCTTCCACAGCCCTCACCCAAGCCCGACTATCACCACGGACGCCTCAGACCTCGGTTGAGGGGCACACATGGTGGACAAGTGCATACAAGGCTTACGGACTCAAGACCAGCTGAACCTACACACAAATCAAAAAGAGATGCTGGCAGTAAAGCAGGCAATTCAGACATTCAGACCGTTTCTTCAACAGGGTCATTTGCTGATAAGGACGGACAACACCACAGTTATGTGGTATATCAACAAACAGGGAGGCACACATTCATATCCTCTATGCCGAATGGCAATGGACCTCTGGAATGTGGCCCTGAACCTCAACATTCAGCTCCAGGCCATATTTGTGCCAGGAAAAGAAAATATACTAGCAGACATCTTAAGCAGAACTACCACGGATTCCCACGAATGGATGCTGCATCCAGACATCTTCAAATCCATTACAAGGAAATGGGGACTACCAGAAATAGACCTGTTCGCATCCCCACACAACCACCAATTGAAAAAATTCTGCACAAGGACATACCACCCACTTGCTTGGAAGGTGGACTCCCTATCCTTCAGTTAGGAAAACCTGACAGCATATGCATTCCCACCTCTTCCTTTGATGCACAAAGTGCTACTGAAGATCAAAGAAGATCACCCAAGGATCATCCTGATAGCTCCAGACTGGCCGAGGTAGCATTGGTACCCGCTACTGAGGAGGATGTCTCGGGAACACACATGGCCTCTACCCCTAGTTCCTTTACTGCTAACACAGAACAACTTCAAAATCCTGCATCCAAACTTGAAAACACTGCAGCTAGCTGCTTGGAACATTACATAAGACAAAATAACCCAGATTTATCTCGAAGGGTTAAAGACATTATCTTGGGAGGCTCGCAGACCCTCAACAAGGAAAACTTATTCAGCAAAATGGAAAAGATATCTCATTTGGAGTACAGCAAAAGGAGAAAATGTATCATTGGCAAACATAGCTAACATCCTGGAATATTTAGCAGAGCTTTTCCACAATGGCCTGTCTTACTCCTCCATTAAGATTCATGCATCAGCAATTTCAGCAGAATACAGCATGGATCCTCCAGTCTTTTCTCATCCTCTACTCAGGCAGTTTCTGAGAGGAATTAAAAATGTAAAGCCACCAAGGAAGCCACCATTGCCTACATGGGACCTGAACTTTGTGTTAGAAAAGTTGACACTTCCCCCTTTTGAACCAACAGCAACAGCAGAATTACAGTACTTATCTTGGAAAACTGCTTGCAATCACTTCAGCAAGAAGGGTTTCTGAATTGCAGGCATTAATGGCAGTACAGCCCTTCCTTATCTTCCATCAGGATAGAGTGTCCATGAGAACTAATCCTACTTTTATGCCAAAGGTGGTCTCCAGGGTATCATTAAACCAAGCAATCCACCTACCTACATTCTTCCCCAACCCACAGAACAGGGGGGAAAGACTACTACATACCTTGGATGTGCACAGGCAATTGCGCTACTACCTGGACAGAACCAAGAACAATAGAAAAACTGACCAGCTTCTGGTAGCATATGCAACAGGAATGGAAGGAAAAGCAATTTCAAAACAGACAATCTCAAAATGGATAGGAAATTGCATTAGATTTTGTTACTCTTTTCATGGAAAGACAACTCCAGAAAACATCAGACCTCACTCCACAAGGGCTACAGCCACTACTACAGCTTTTTACAGGAGTGGCTACCAAAGACATTTTAGAGGCTGCTACTTGGAGCTCCGTGCATACATTTGCCAAGCATTATAATCTACCTTTATACTCCAGATCCCGAGCAGGTTTTGCCACTGCTGTTTTGCAAGGGATCTTAACTACACCATAATCTTCTTAGTACCTCCTCCCCCAGTTTGGCTATGGTATTCTACCCATTTGTTAGGACTGCAGATGCATCCTTGAAGGACATAGTACAGTTTTGTACCTACCATAAATGTAGATGTCCGAGAGGTATGCATCTGCAGTCAGGATTACCCTCCCTCCTTCCCTCTGTGGTACTCCTAGGGTATTTGCCCATCTTGTAGCTAGCTGGGGGAATCTATTATGGTGTATTTGTTTGTATATATATGTATATACCTGTTTATTTTTATTTGCTCTCTACTGTTTGGAATCATTTGCATTTATCCAAATTTAGCCTTCCTAGAGGGCACCTGGCATCTGGGGCAAGAAACACTGAGGAAAATGCCGTCGGCTGATGCCTTTATACCCAATTGACAGCAGCTATGACGTCGGGTGAAGTGCGACATCAGCCGAGGCCGGACCCAGACTTTGGAATCCGGCCGACCGAAGGGCTGCCTGAGGCAGGACAACCCATTTGTTAGGACTGCAGATGCATACTTCTCGGACATCTACATTTATGGTAGGTACAAAACTGTACTATATATATAGACAACGGATATATAATACAATGCAATAAAAAAATGTATATATGCAATAGTTTGTTCTATCTTCCTCCAAATCAGTAGGCAGAGGCCCAAAACCAAGTCCATTCCCTGCTCTCCATGAGGACAGTACAGCCTTTTCCTGCAGACCAGTTAGGCCAAGGTTTCTATTCCAAGCTTTTCCTGGTACCCAGAAAAGAGGGCACCTTGCGCCCAATCCTCAATCTATCAATTCTCAACATTTTCCTAGTGATACCAAAATTCAGAATCCTCACCCCCCCAGCAGCTTCTTCCTATGCTATCGAAGGATGCTTGGTTAGCCACACTAGAGCTAAAAGAGGCCTGTCTACACATCCCAGTCAAGGATTCCTGTGGGAAATAACTACGTTTCAGGACAGGATCTAAGCAGTTTCACTTCTCTGCCCTTCCCTTTGGCTTATCCACTCCTCCCAGAGTTTTCACAAAATGCCTGGCTCCATCCATTGCTTTTTGCAGACAGTGGAATATTCAAATTTTACCCCTACTTAGACTGCCTGATTCAGGCAGACAGTCAGGAAAAGCTGTTAAAGCATCTGACCTTTGTAAAGAACTTACTGACCTCCCCGGGGTATACTGTAAATGAAAAGAAATCCAAACTACTACCCACTCAAAAAATTGTATTCCTGGGAACAAGCCTGGACACAGCATCCCAGATGGCATTCCTGTCTTGACAGGCTACTTCTCTGAGTTAGCCACCAAAACCTAGATGTTCATCGTGCATACAGCTGCAGTAATCACAGATGGGTTCTCTGCCGTCAGGCGGTCCCTCGGTCGGCCAAATTCCAAAGTCTAGGTCCGGCGTCTGTTGTCGTCGCTTTCTCTTCTGACGTCAGTGAGGCCAGAGTATATAAGACACAGCCGACGCCATGTTCTTCAGTCTTTTTTGCCGCGCGGTGCCCGAAGCAGAAGCAGTTCGCAAGTGCCGGTCGGCCATCTCCTGAATTACGAATATTTTGGAATCCGAAGTCTTCATTAAAGCCAAGTACCCCGTTGGGGAAACTTTTCTTGCCTCAGACCGATGTCAGAAAAAGTTAATAATTGTATTTCTTGTGGGAAGCAAATACCGCATAAGGATTTCCATTCCCGCTGCATACCTTGTTTGGGCCCAGACCACGACGTCTCGGGCTGTCGCTTTTGCGCTACCTTCAATAAACGCACTATTAAGCGTCGAGCGGAGTTCGCCCAGCACTACTTTGGTAAAGCTTTTGATTATAAAATGTCATCGGACACTCCGACTACCGTTTTGACCAAAAAACGCAAGGAAAAGGACCGACATGCGAGGCCCGCGGTCCCCGCCGACACCACGCCAAAACTGGCTACACGTGGTCCAGTTCTCAGCGAGACGCCTTTGCAGTCCCTGACTACCGATGACACTTCTTTGGCGGTGTCCTCTCTACCCGAGACCGCTGGGTCTTCGGCCCTTTCCCAGACTACAACCGAAGCCTCTGCTGATGTTGAGCCTACTAATGTGGACAGGTCCACCTCCACCCATGGTGTATTTAGGCCCTCATCTTCTTTTTCAATTAAGGCCTTTACTAAATCCAAAGCAGCCAGGCAGCCCATGAGGCCTGTTGTACAGGGCCCATCTCCAGGTCCCATGCCTAAAAAACAGATGCTTAGAATGGCTAAGGATTTAATTACTCTTATCAGAAGTTCTCAACCCCCTCCAGACAAGAGACCCAGAGTGGAGGAAGATTCTCCCTCTTCTGATCAGGGATCCATTTTATCAGAACATTCTGATGCAGAGGAACACTCTTACTCTCCTTTTGAGGATTCGGATGCAGAACAGTCCATTCCCTCTGTATACCCTCCTGAGGAGTTTTCCTTTGGGGAAACCTTACACACCTTGAGGGAACACTTCCATTGGGAAGGCCAAGACTTCAGATTCCAAGAAAAGACTTAGGGAATTTCTTTTGTTACCTCAACACAGACCTCTGGCTATACCCCCTATTTTGGACATACTGGATGATGTCTATTCGGAGGCTTGTCTTAACCCGAATTCTCTGCCTCCTGCACCAGTCAAACCTGATAGGTATTAGAGTACCCAGCTCTTACCAATTTCTCTTCAAAAGCCATAATGCTGACCCTGAAACCATTTCACAAGGCCCCAAGGGATTGAAGGCCTCCACTGCCAAAAATCCACTTCCTGCAGAAAGGGAATCAAGATCTTTGGAAAGGTGGGGGAAAAAGGTATATACCTCGGCCACCCTAGCCATGAGGACTTTAAATTGTCAGTTTCATATGCTTAAATATCAAGAGTTCCTGTTATCACAATTGAGGAACAAAATGTCTCAACCTGAACAACAAGATTTAAAGGAGTTACAGGTTATGATGCATAGTGCAGAACAAGTGGGTAAACACACTTTACAGTGTGGTTATGATGCCCTAGAGGCCTCAAGTAGAGCGGCAGCTACAGGATCAGTCATTCGCAGACACGCCTGGCTTAGGGAACAAAATTTACCTGATCATGTGAAAGCTAAACTTCTAGATGCTCCTTTACAAAAGGATGTGCTGTTTGGTACTAATGCTGAGGTGATACTACGGAAAATGGAAGAAAAAGCCAAATCTATGCAAACTGTCAAAGCTTTCTTACAGGTCCAACCACCACGTTTTAGCAGAAATTGGCCTTCAAAAAACTGGTCCTTTCCAGCCACTGACAAGCCCCAAAGAGGTAGATACAGACGCACAAGGGGCAGAGGGCAATCACAAGGATCATATAGAGGCCGACAATGGCAAACTCCAGCACCAAGAGGTGGCGAAGACAGTGCACAACAATACAGGAAGCAAACCCAATGACTCCCTCATTTCCATGCCAAGCATGTCTCAGCTGGCAGCACCTTTGGGAGGAAATCTAGCACTATTTGCAAGCAATTGGCATATTGTCACAACAGACAAATGGATCCTGGACATTATAAACAGAGGCTACAAATTTCAATTTCACACTCTTCCAAAAATGAGAGGCATGCCAAACCTGCCACAAAATCAAAGGGCAGAGGCACAACTGCAAATTTCAAAGCTCATAAGCATGCGAGCTATTCAAGAGGTACCTACTCACCAACAAGGTCAAGGTTTTTATTCAAGACTTTTACTGGTAACAAGGAAAGGAACCGACTGGAGACCCATTTTGGACTTATCCACCCTAAACACATTTCTAATCGTGCCAAAATTCAAGATGCTCACATTACAGCAGCTTCTTCCCATGCTGGGCAAGGAGTTCTGGCTGGTAACATTGGACCTCAAGGAGGCATACCTGCATGTCCCAATCAGACAAAGCTGCAGAAGATACCTCAGATTTCTTGCAGGTTCAATCCACTATCAATTCTCTGCATTGCCCTTTGGCTTATCTACTGCGCCCAGAGTATTCACAAAGTGCCTGGCATCAGTGATTGCCTACTGCAGACTTCAAGGGATACAAATTTACCCTTATCTGGACGACTGCCTGATCCAAGCCGACAGCAAGAACATACTTCTGGAACATCTGGCATATGTGACACGGTTACTGCTTTCTCTGGGATATACAATCAACAAAGAGAAATCAAGGCTAACACCATCCCAGAAAATAACTTTCCTGAGTGCCAACTTGGACACAGACACCCAGATGGCCTACCTTACACCAGAAAAACAAGGGCAACTATCTCAGTACTTCAAAATACTAGCAAAAAGTACCAGGCTTACTGCAAGGAAAATCCTGCAGGCTCTGGGATTCATGGCATCTTGCATTCTATTAACCCCATTTGCAAAGCTGCATATGAGGAAACTTCAGTGGTACCTAAAAAACCTATGGTCTCAACACAGTCACAGTTTGGAAACAATAATACCAATAATACCAATAATTCCATGTTTGCAAAAGGAATTTCTATGGTGGGCCCAAGCATGTCAAGCAAACAAAGGCCTCCCATTCTGCAAGCCTCAAGCAAAACAAGTCATAACCACAGACGCCTCAGACTACGCCTGGGGGGCGCACATGACGAACAGGTGCATTCAGGGCAAATGGTCCCAAAAAAGAAAAGCACCTTCACATCAATAAAAAGAAATGCTAGTAGTAATAAATGCAATTACAGCTTTCAAGGACTTCCTGCATCCAGGACAATTACTGATAAGAACACACAACACCACGGTAATGTGGTACATAAACAAACAAGGAGGAACACATTCATACCCCTTGTGCAGACTAGCCATGACTCTTTGGAACTTGGCTCTGGAAAGACAAATCGAACTTCAAGCACAGTACTTGCCAGTATTGGAAAACACACTGGCAGACAATCTAAGCAGAAAAATGACAGATCCACACAAATGGAAGTTACATCCTCAGGTGTTTGCAGAAATAATCCAAGCATGGGGGAGGCCAGACATAGATCTTTTTGCCTCCCACAGGAATCATCAATTGGAAAAGTTTTGTTCAAAGACTTTTCACCCAAAGGCCTGGAGAGTGGACACCCTTTCATTCAGTTGGACAGCATGGACAGTTTACGCATTCCCATCTCTGCCTCTTCTGCCCAAGGTGCTTTTGAAAGCAAGAACAGACAAACTGAAGATGATACTGATTGCTCCAGATTGGCCAAGGCAACACTGGTACCCACTCCTGAGGAGCCTAACACATACTCCTCCCTGGTCCCTGCCTCTAATGCCTCTTCTGCTGACTCAGCACAGCTACAAAACTCTTCACAGTCAGCTGAAAACACCCAATCTCGCTGCATGGAAAATTCCTTAACACCACAACAGAACCTACTCTCCAAGGAGGTACAGGATGTCATTTTGGAGGCCAGAAGGCCAGCTACAAGAAAAGCTTACTCCGCAAAATGGAAGCGGTTTTGCTCTTGGAATGAGAAAAAAGGCCAGGACCACAGAAAACTGAACTTGCCTCAGGTATTACAGTACCTAGCAGAGCTATTGAACAGTGGACTTTTTTTCTTCCATAAAAATCCATGCCTCAGCCATCTCTGCAGAATTCAACACTGATCCTCCTTTATTTTCTCACCAACTCTTACGACAGTTCCTCAGAGGGGCTAAGAATATAAGACCACCAAGGAAACAACCAATACCAGCCTGGGATCTTAATTACATACTAGAAAAATTAACATTGCCTCCTTTTGAACCAGCTGCCTCAACAGATTTGCAATATTTGTCCTGGAAGACAGCCTTCCTTCTGGCCATCACTTCAGCTCGTAGGGTTTCTGAACTTCAGGCCCTCATGGCGGTGCAGCCCTTTCTCAATTTCCATCAGGACAGGGTTTCCCTTCGTACCAACCCATCATTTATGCCTAAAGTGGTATCCAGGGTAGCTTTAAATCAAGCTATACACCTACCCACCTTTTGCCCCAATCCTCAAAACAAAGGGGAAAGGCTGCTACACTCCTTAGGCATCCATAGGCAGCTTCGTTATTATTTGGACAGAACAAAGTCCTTCAGGAAATCAGAAGAACTCTTTGTGTCCTATGCTGTAGGGGCTCAAGGGAAGCCAGTTACAAAACAGACTATTTCAAAGAGGATAGGCCACTGCATACGGTTTTGTTACTCCTATCATGGGAAATCTGTTCCTGCAGGTATCAGATCACACTCCACCAGGGCCACAGCTACCTCTACAGCCTTCCTCAGAGGAGTTCCTACCAAAGATATTTTGGAGGCAGCCACTTGGAGTTCTGTACATACCTTCACAAAACACTACCATCTGCCTTTATATTCCAGAACAAGAGCAGATTTTGCCACTGCTGTTTTGCAGGGCATTCTAGCTCAACCCAGTTCCTCCTAGTACCTAACACCCAGTACATAGCTTTGGGATTCTACCCATCTGTGATTACTGCAGCTGTATGCACGATGAACGTAGTACAGTTTTGTACCTACCATAAATGTAGATGTTTGAGTGCTAATACAGCTGCAGTACAGGTTTCCCTCCCTCCTTCCCCACTTGCTAAAGGCATGAGGCCTAGCAACCTCTTCATACTACCTAACTGTGTTATCCGGCTATGTTTTATTTGCTTCCTACCACTGATTTTGGATTATATTGCATTGCTTGTATATGTATATAAGCACTGTTTAGGTATTGCCTTCCTTCGGGGGGCACCTGACATCTGGGGCAAGAAAGACTGAAGAACATGGCGTCGGCTGTGTCTTATATACTCTGGCCTCACTGACGTCAGAAGAGAAAGCGAGGACAACCGACGCCGGACCTAGACTTTGGAATTCGGCCGACCGAGGGACCGCCTGACGGCAGAGAACCCATCTGTGATTACTGCAGCTGTATTAGCACTCGAACATCTACATTTATGGTAGGTACAAAAAGTACAGTTTTGTACCTACCATAAATGTAGATGTCCGAACTGGATAGCATCTGCAGTCATAACAAGTGGGTTGTCCTGTCGTCAGGCAGCCCTGCAGTCGGCCGGATTCCAAAGTCGGTCCGCTTCGCTGATGTCGCACTCCACCCGACGTCATCTCTGTTGGTCTTCGGTATAAAAGCATCAGCCGACGCCATTTTCCTCAGTGTTTCTTGCCCCAGATGCCAGTAGCCCTCTTGCAGGCTAAAATTTGGATAGATGCCAATGTTTCCAAATAGATAGAGGTAAACACAACAATAAGCATATATGTACATATATACAAACAAATACACCATAAAGACTCCCCAACAGCTAGCTATTAGGAGGGTAAACACCCTAGGAGTACCACAGAGGGAAGGAGGGAGGTAATCCTGACTGCAGATGCTATCCAGTTCGGACATCTACATTTATGGTAGGTACAAAACTGTACTATGTCCTTCATGGATGCATCTGCAGTCATAACAAGTGGGTAGAATACCATAGCCAACTAGGGAGGAGGATAAAAGTAGATTATGGTGTGTTTAGGATCCCTTGCAGTACAGCAGTGGCAAACCCTGCTCGGGATCTGGAATATAGAGGCAAATTATAATGCTTGGCAAATGTATGCACGGAGGTCCAAGTAGCCGCCTCAATAATGTCTTTGGTTGCCACTCCTCGTAAGAAGGCTGTGGTAGTGGCTGTTGCCCTTGTAGAATGAGGTCTTATGTTCTGTGGAATTGGTTTTCCATGGAAGGAGTAACAGTATCGTATGCAATTTCCTATCCATTTGGAGATTGTCTGTTTGGAAATAGCTTTTCCTTCCCTTCCTGTTGCATAGGCTACAAAAAGTTGGTCAGTCTTTCTGCTATTTTTTGTTCTGTCCAAGTAGTAGCGTAGCTGTCTATGTACATCCAAGGTATGCAGTATTCTTTCCCCTCTGTTTTGTGGGTTGGGAAAGAAGGTAGGTAGGTGGATTGCCTGGTTTAAAGATACTCTGGATACCACCTTGGGCATAAATGTAGGATTAGTCCTCATGGACACTCTTGGTGGAAGATTAGGAAGGGTTGCACTGCCATTAAGGCCTGTAGTTCTGAAACCCTCCTTGCTGAAGTAATTGCCAGTAGGAAAGCAGTTTTCCATGACAGGTGTTGTAGGTCTGCTGTTGCTGCTGGTTCAAAGGGTGATAGTGTCAACTTTTCTAGCACAAAGTTTAAATCCCAAGCTGGTAATGGTGGTTTCCTTGGAGGTTTTACATTCTTGATTCCTCTGAGGAACTGCCTGAGCAAAGGGTGCGAAAAAACAGGTGGATCAAAGCTGTATTCTGCTGAAATAGCTGATGCATGTATCTTGATGGAGGAGTAGGACAGGCCTGAATGAAGAAGTTCGCCAGATACTCCAGAATGTTAGGCATATCTATGTTTGACACATCTTTTCCTCTTTCCGTACTCCAAATGACAAACCTTTTCCATTTTCCAGCATAGTTCCTTCTTGTTGAAGGTCTGCGTGCTTCAAGAATAATGTCTTTAACTCTTTGGGAAGGTTCTGGATTAGCTGCTGCTATGTGATGTTCCATGCAGTCAGTTGCAGCGTTTTTAGGTTTGGATGTATGATGCTGTAGTTGTTCTGAGTTAACATCAAAGGCATCAGGGGTATTGGCCACATATTGTTCCGAGACATGCTCTTCAGTAGTGGGTACCAGTGTTGTCTTGGCCAGTTTGGAGCTATCAGGATTATCCTTGGACGTTCTTCCTTGATTTTTAGTAGTACCTTGTGTATCAAAGGAAGAGGTGGGAATGCATATGCTGTTAGGCCTTTCCAGTTGAAGGAGAGTGAGTCCACTTTCCATGCTAGTGGGTGGAATGTCCTTGTGCAGAATTTTTGAGCTGGTGATTGAGAGGTGATGCGAATAGGTCTATCTGTGGCATTCCCCATTTCTTTGAGATGGTCTTGAAGATGTCCATTCGTGGGCATCCGAAGTGGTTCTGCTTAATATGTCTGCTAGAGTATTGTCTTTCCCCGGTACAAATATTGCCTGTAACTGAATGTTGTAGCTGAGTGCCAGGGTCCACAGCTCCAAGGTCATTCTGCATAGGGGGTATGAATGAGTGCCTCCCTGTTTGTTGATGTACCACATGACTGTGGTGTTGTCTGTCCTTATCAGCTGGCCCTCTTTGAGGAATGGTTTGAACTTTTGGATTGCCAGTTTTACTGCCAGCATTTCTTTTAGATTGATGTGCAGGTGAAGTTGATCCTGTGTCCACAAACCTTGCACGCATTTGTCCAGCATGTGGGCCCCCCATCCTAGGTCTGAAGCGTCTGTTGTGATGGTCTGGCTTGGTTGACATCTGCGAAAGGGTAGGCCTGGGTTTGACTGGCATGCCTGAGCCCACCATAGGAACTCCTGTTTTAAGCATGGAATTAGTGGGATTTCTGTTTCTAGACTGTGTCTGTGTTGGGACCATAAATTCTTTAGGTACCACTGTAGTTTCCTCATATGTAGTCTGGCAAATGGGACCAAGATTATGCATGATGCCATGAAGCCCAAGGCCTGCAGAACTTTTCTTGCTGTTAACTTGTTCAGTTTTGTTAGTGCCAAGAAGTAAAGAGGAAGTTCTTTTGTTTTTCTGTAGTCAGGAATGCCATTTGTTGTACTGTGTCCAATTCCGCCAAGAATGTCCTTGTTTGGGATGGTATCAGCCTTGACTTTTGTAAATTGACTGTGTATCCCAGTCCTTGTAGCAAGTAAATGACCCTTTGTAAATCTGTTGTCAGCTTGCTTTTGTTGTCCCTTGTAGTAGGCAGTCGTCCAGGTATGGGTAAATTTGAATTCCCTGTAGTCTGCAATGGGCGATTACTGATGCCAGGCATTTTGTGAATACTCTGGCAGTAGATAAGCCAAAGGGCAATGCTGAGAATTGATAGTGCTCTGATCCTGCAAGAAATCTGAGGTATCTTCTGCAGATTGGTCGAATGGGGACGTGCAGGTATGCCTCCTTGAGATCTAGAGTTACCAGCCAAGACTCCTTGCCCAGCATGGGAAGAAGTTGCTGTAGGGTCAG
The DNA here is from genome assembly GCF_019279795.1 of Protopterus annectens. NCBI lineage: Eukaryota > Metazoa > Chordata > Ceratodontiformes > Protopteridae > Protopterus > Protopterus annectens. Next base: position 1,291,821,523 of record NC_056726.1, on the reverse strand, counting down.
CATTTTGAATTTTGGGACAATGATGTATGTATTTAAGGTGGACAGGTCGAGAATTGGTCTCCAACTTTTTTCCTTTCTTGGGACTAGGAATAGTCTGGAATAGAACCCCTTTCCTTGTTCTGCTGTTGGCACTCTTTCCACAGCTCTCATGTTTGCTAACTCCATTATCTGGCGTAGAGCCTCTGTTTTTTGATTTGGAGGTAGATTTGGCATTCCTCGTTTGACTGGTAAAGTGTGGAAGTGAAACCGGTAACCTTGATCTATGGTTTGTAAAATCCACTTGTCTTTTGTTATGTAGTGCCAGTTCTTTGAAAATAAGGTTAACTTTCCGCCTAGAGGAGCTGCTATTTGTTCCCTGGTAGGCGGAGTTAGGATTAAGTCACTGTGGTTGTGCTGATGTAGTGGCAGTGGCTGTGTCTGTGCCTCTGTTGTTACCTTGCCACTGTCGTCCTCTGTAGGCACCTCCTCTGGATTGGTTTCTGCCTCTGGGATGTCTATTCCTGCCCCTTTGAAATTTTGTGGAGTCAGGAAAGGACCAATTTTTGGCAGGCCAGTTCCTGCTAAACCTTGGGGGTTGAACCTGCAAGAAATCTTTAACAGTTTGAACAGATTTTGCCTTTTCTTCCATTTTCTTCATAACCTGCTGGGCAGGTGTACCAAACAAACTTGTCTTGTCCATAGGAGCATCTAGCAACTTAGCTTTAACATGATCCGGTAAAGCTTGTTCCTTTAGCCATGCATGCCTTCTTATCACTGTGCCTGTCATGGCTGATCTAAATGAAGCCTCCAGTGCATCATAGCCACATTTTAAGGAATGGTTGCTAACCTGTTGTATGCTATTTACCATCTCTAATACATATTTCTTATCAAGAGATTCATCAGTGGTTAGTTTTTTAGTTAACTGATCAAGCATAAACTCTTGGTATTGTATCATGTGAAACTGACAGTTTAAAGCTCTAGCTGAGAGAGTAGCTGAAGTGTAGACCTTTTTACCCCATCTGTCTAATGACCTTGCTTCCCTTTCAGAAGGAACAGGGTTTTTAGCTGAGGTCGCTACTGCCTTGGGACCCTGGGATATAGTTTCTGGGTCTGCAAGTGGGGCCTTGTAAAGGTGGTGATGAGTATCTGGCACCCTGTAAAATCTGTCTGGTTTGGCAGGGGCTGGGGTAAAGAATCTGGAGCGAGCAAACATCATTGAAAGCATCATCCACCACAGAGAGAACAGGAGGTATAGCTAAGGGCCTGTGCTGTGGGAGGTGCAGAAAAGTCCTAAGTCTTTTTCTGGAGTCTGAAAATCCTGTTGCTGCCATTGGAACTGTTCTCGCATGGCATGCAAAGTTTCCCAAAGGAGAATTCTTCTGGTGGGGAAGCAGCTGGAATGGATTCTTCAGCATCAGAATCTTCAAAATTGGAGAAGGGAGCCTCTGGCTGGTCAGTTATGTCTGATTCATCAGCAGAATCATCAGAAGACACTGTCTCAGGGGGCTCTGCCCTAGGTCTCTTCTCTGGGGGCTGAGAGGCCCTGTCTGGGTGAGATTGAGATCCTCTAATTAAAGAAATTAAATCTTCTGCCAAAGAAAGCATTTGTGAACTAGAAGAGGGCCTGGATGTGGGGGGTTTAACAGGCACTGATTTAGTAGTCTTGGCTGCTTTAGCCCTGGCGAAGGCCTTAATGGACATGGCTGCTGGAGGCCTAGCAGCACCACGTGCTGGGGTAGAGACATCCAAGGGGATGGTGTCTGATAAGTCAACCACCGTAGTGGGTAAAATTTCTGAGGTCGATTCAAGAGTTGTAGCAGGGGCCTCAGTTGTAAGAATAGGTTCAGCTGTACTTTGATCAGTTTTCTCGGTTTCGGCCGAAACCGAGACACTCGCGGTTTGCTTTACCGTGGTTTCGGTCGAAACCGCGGACCGTGAGTGTCGGTCTTTATCTTTGCGTTTTTTGGTATATTGGGTAGTCGGAGGATCCGACGGCATAATGTACGCAAAATCAGTACCGAAAAACTGTTCTGCAAACTCCGACCGACGCCTAAGCGTTCGTCGGTTGAAAGAGGCACAGGCGAACAGGCTGCTACGTCGGCTGGGCCTAAACAAGGCAGACAGTAAGAGTGGAAATCTTTATGAGGTATTTGTTTCCCACAGGTTAAACAATTGTTAACTTTTTCTGACATCGGCTGAGGCAAGAAAGAGTCCCAACGGGTACTTAGCTTTAGAAGTCTTCAAGTAGTATTCGGTAGAAGTAATCTCTGGATCCGACCGACCGGCACTTGCGAACAGCTTCTGCTTGAGCCACGGCAAGAAAGACTGAGGAAAATGGCGTCGGCTGATGCTTTTATACCCGAAGACCAACAGAGATGACGTCGGGTGGAGTGCGACATAAGCCGGACCCGGACTTTGGAATCCGGCCAACTGCAGGGCTGCCTGACGACAGGACAACCCACTTGTTATGACTGCAGATGCATCCATGAAGGACATCTGTACTTTCTTCGTGTTTCACTGTTGCAGTCATTACATTTGGGGTAATCCTGCTGGCTGGTTGCTCTCAGCCAGCCTGAGTTCCAAAGTCTTGGGTCCTGCGTCGGCTGCTGTCGGCCCTTCCCTGACGTCAGGTCGTCAGGGGTATAAAAGAAGCACCTCACGCCATTTTCTTTAGTCTTTCTTGCCGCGCGGTGCCCGAAGCAGAAGCAGTACGCAAGTGCCGGTCGGCCGACTCCTGAGATTTTCGTGTTCGAGTTTCAGATCCGAAGTCTTCAATAAAGCTAAGTACCCCATTGGGCAAACTTTTTTCCTGCTCCAGACTGATGTCAGAAAAAGATAATAATTGTATTTCTTGTGGGAAGCAAATACCTCATAAGGATTTTCATTCTTACTGTATTCCTTGCCTAGGCCTTGATCACAACATTTCTGGCTGTCGGTTTTGTGCTAGATTTAACCAACACACTATTAAGCATAGGTATGATTTTGCTTTAAACTATTTTGGACGCCGGTTTAATTATCCAGAAATGTCGTCTGGTAGCCATCCGACTACCAGAGTTCACAAAAAACGCAAAGAAAAGGAAAGAGATAGACAACCGTGGCCCAAAACCGATGACGAAGATTCTCCTAAGCCAGTCGCTGGTCCTCAGTGAGGCGCTTTCGCAGCCCCCGACACCCGCTACTTTAGAGTCACAGGCCGCTACCGACTCCCACGTGGAGTCGGCCATGCTGCTGGAAACTCAAGGTATTGGAGCCTTGGATATTATCCTTTCAGATGGGTCCAGAGCCACTGAGCAGGCACCGGCTTCTGAGGGTGTATTCAGACCTAAACATCTTTACATCATACTGACTTCAGCTTCAAAAACAAAGACTAAAGCACCTTCCAAAGCAAAGAAACAAACTCCTGAGCCACGTGGTCAGGCCTCTATGCCCAAAAAACAGATGCTCAAAATGGCGGAAGACTTGATTACCTTGATCAGGGATTCCCACCCCCCTCCTGATAAGAGGCCTAGGCAAGAGACTGACTGTGTATCTTCAGATCAGGTTTCCATTTCTTCTGATTCCTCTTCTGATCAGGAATATTCTCTTCCCCCCATGAGGATTCTGATTCTGAAGAATCTATCCCTTCAGCTTCTCCTCCAGAGGACTATTCTTATGGGGAAACCTTACATACCATGAGAGAGCATTTCCACTGGGAGAGCCAAGATTTTTCAGAATCTAAAAAGAGGCTCAGGGAATGTTCATCGTTTTTCACTGTTGCAGCCATTACAATTGGGTTATCCTGCTGGCAGGCCACCCGCAGTCGGCCCGAATTCCAAAGTCTAGGTCCAGCGTAGGTTGCTGTCATCTCCTCCCTGACGTCAGTGCGCCAGGGGTATAAAAGATGCAGCCGACACCATTTGCTTCAGTCTTTTTTGCCTCGCGGTGCCCGAAGCAAAAGCAGTTTGCAAGTGCCGGTCAGCCGACTCCTGAGATTTTCAAGTTCGAATTTCAGATCCGAAGTCTTCATTGAAAGCTAAGTACTCCGTTGGGGAAACTTTTTTTTCTTGCTCCAGACCGATGTCAGAAAAAGTTAATTGTATTTCTTGTGGGAAGCAAATACCTCATAAGTATTTTCATTCTTTCTGCATTCCTTGCGTAGGCCCTGACCACAGACGTTGCTAGTTGTCGGTTTTGTGCTAGATTTAACCAACTCACTATTAAGCGTCGGTACGATTTTGCATTTCATTACTTTGGCAGAAGATTTAATTATATAATGCTGTCGGAACAGCCGACTACCGGATTTTACAAAAAACACAAAGAAAAAGAAAAGGACAAGCATCAGAGGTCCAAAACCGACGACGAGGCTTCTTCTAGGCCATTCGCCGGTTCTCGGTGAGGAGCAGGCATCAGCTTCTGAGGGCGTTTTCAGGCCAACACAACTATATGTTAAAACTACTTCAGCTTCAAAGGCAAAGACTAAAGCAGCTTTAAAGACGAAGAAACAATTGCAACAGCCCCATGGACAGGCATCTATGTCTAAAAGACAGATGCTCAAAATGGCCGAAGACCTGATTACTTTGATCAGGGGTTCTCATCCCCCTCCTGACAAGAGGCCTAGGCAAGAGATAGAATATGAATCTTCAGATCAGGTTTCCATTTCATCCGATTCCTCTTCTGATCAGGAATACTCTCTTCCTCCTTATGAGGATTCTGATGCTGAAGAATCTATCCCCTCAGCTTCTCCTGAGGATTATTCTTTTGGGGAAACACTGCATACCATGAGGGAGCATTTCCACTGGGAGAGCCAAGATTATTCAGAATCTAAGAAAAGGCTCAGAGACTTTGTTTTACTGCCTCAGCACAGGCCCCTTGCTATTCCACCTATGCTAGACATTGTAGATGTTATTTCAGAGTCCCGTCTAAATACTGACTCCTTACCTCCAGCCTCTGTTAAGCCAGACAGATACTACAGGGTTCCAGACTCCCACAAATTTCTTTCTAAAAACCCTGCTCCTGACCCAGAAACTCTCTCAGGGTCCCAAGGGGGTCATGGCTTTCACTGCAAAAAAACCCTACTCCCTCTGACCGAGATTCCAGGGCACTGGACAAATGGGGAAAAAAGATTTACACTTCTGCTACCTTGGCTATAAGGGCTTTAAATTGTCAGATGTTCTTCGTCTCACATTGCTGCAGTCATGACCTGTGGGGTAGTCCGCTGTCCTCGGTCGGCCCGAATACCAAAGTGCTAGGCTGGCGTCGGTCATTGTCGCTTAGAGCTGACGTCAGTACGCAGTAGTACTTAAGCGCATGACCGACGCCATATCCTCAGTCTTTCTTGCCGCGTGGTCCGAAGCAGAAGCAGTGTTTGCGAGTGCCGTTCGGCGTTCTGAAATTTTCATTTACCGAGTTTCAGACCGAAGACCAAGTTGGGCTAAGTACCCGCTAGAAATTATTGTTTTTTCTTGCCTCAGTTATCCGGATGTCAGAAAAAGTTAATAATTGCATTTCTTGTGGGAAACAGATACCTCATAGGGATTATCATTCTCTCTGTATTCCTTGCTTAGGGCCTGAGCACGACGTAGTCGGGTGTCGCTTTTGTGCTAGATTTAATAAGCGCACCATTAAGCGAAGGTTAGACTGTGCCAGGCTTGTTTTCGGTAAGCGGTGTAACTATAACATGCCGTCGGATCCTCCGACGCCCGCTACCGCTAAGAAGCGTAAGGATAAGTCTGTGAGATCTAAACCGGATGAGTCGTCCGTTGCGGACGCCGGTTCTTCGGAGCCTCCGGTTGAATCTATGGATCCTGCCGAGGGTTCGGCTGAATCCCAGGGGGAACCTTTACTTTTACAGGAGTTGGCCTATCAGGAGTTAGGACAGGCCGAGGGTGGTTCTCAGGTTTCAGTAGTTCCATCCTTACAAAAGGTTATTAGGCCTTCTACTTCAGTGGCTAAAGGCCATGCTAAGGCCAAACCTGATCTTGTTGGACCTGGTCATTCTTCTAGCTCCCCAGCCCCTGTTCCTAAAAAACATATGTTGAAAATGGCGGAGGACTTGATTACTTTGATCAGGGGTTCTATGCCCCCCCCAGAGAAAAGGCCTAGGGTGGAGGCAGATTTAGAGGGTATTGATCATTCCTCTGACTACTCTGATTCCTCAGTTGAAGAAATTCAGGATTTTCCTTCCTATTCTGATTCGGATGCAGAGGACTCCTGTCCTTCTGCTTCTCCTCCAGAAGATTTTTCCTTTTCTGAAACTTTACATACCATGAGGGAGCATTTCAAGTGGGAAGGTCAAGGTTTTTCAGATTCTCGGAAAAGGCTTAGGGAATTTTTGTTTCTGCCACAACATAGGCCCTTGGCTATTCCTCCTGTCTTAGATGTTGTTCAGGATGTGTTTTCTGAGTCTTCCCTTAATCCTGATTCTCTGCCTCCGGCCCCTGTTAAGCCTGACAGGTATTACAGAGTTCCAGAAGCACATAAGTACTTGTATAAGAGTCCTAGGGCTGATCCGGAAACCATTATTCAAGGCCCTAAGGGTGTTAGGGCTTCTGTGGCTAAAAATCCAGTCCCTTTGGATAAAGATTCTAGGGCATTGGACAGGTGGGGGAAAAAAGTGTACACCTCCTCTACGTTAGCTATGAGAGCTTTGAATTGCCAATTTCATATGCTGAAGTATCAGAACTTTTTATTGGGCCAATTGAAATCTAAGGTGGATGCTTTATCTGAGGGTATAGAGTGTAAGGAGCTCCAGGAGTTGGTTCATGCATCAGATCAAGTTGGCAAGCATTCTTTGCAGTGTGGTTTTGATGCTCTTCAGGCTTCTTCTAGGGTGGCTGCTACAGGTTCAGTTATTCGTAGACATGCCTGGCTTAAAGATCAAAATTTGTCAGAACATGTAAAGGCTCGAATTTTGGATGCTCCTCTTCAATCTGAAGTTCTTTTTGGTCCTCCTGTGGAATCAGTTTTGAAAAAGATGGAAGATAAGGCTAAGTCTATGCAGACGGTCAAGGATTTTTTGCAGGTTCAGCCCCCTAAGTTTAGTAGGAATTGGCCTGCTAGGGGATGGTCTTATCCTTCTTCGGATTATCAGTCTAAGGGCAGGTCTAGACGTGGTAGAGGCAGGGCTCACGCTCAGGGTTTTTTCAGACCTAGGACTTGGAGTTCTCCTGCACAGTCTTCTGGTGAGGGAAGAGGTCATCCCTTTCGTAAGCAGACCCAATGACCTGTATCTTCCGCTGCCAGACCCTCCCTTACTGGCAGCTCCTCTGGGAGGAAAGTTGGGACTTTTCAAAGAAAACTGGAATTTGATCACACAAGACAAATGGGTGTTGGATATAATAAATCGAGGTTACAAGTTTTATTTTCACACTTTTCCTCCTTTCAAAGGCATGCCAGATGTGCCTCCTCAGCAAAGGCTGGAGGCTCAGAAGCAGATTTCTTTACTTTTGCAGATGGAGGCAATCCAGGTGGTCCCTCCTTCAGAAGTAGGCCTAGGATTTTATTCCCGTCTATTCCTGGTCCCAAAGAAAGGAAACACTTGGAGGCCAATTCTGGATTTGTCCATTCTCAACACCTACCTAGAAATTCCAAAGTTCAAGATGTTAACATTACAACAACTTCGCCCTATGATAGGCAAAGATCATTGGATGGTAACCCTGGATCTCAAAGAGGCCTATCTTCACATCCCTATCAAGCCCAGCTGCAGGAGATTCCTGAGATTTCGGGCTGGTACTTCACATTATCAATTCTCTGCATTACCCTTTGGCTTATTTACTGCGCCCAGGGTGTTCACAAAAGTTCTGGCTCCTGTGATTGCTTTCTTCAGACAGGGAGGAATACAAATTTATCCTTATTTGGACGATTGCCTGATTCTTGCTCAAAACAAAGACAAATTACTACAGCATCTCCACTATGTAATGACAGTTTTAAGGTGCCTAGGGTATACTGTGAACGAAATAAAGTCCAGTCTAGTGCCCTCTCAGGACATGTGCTTTCTGGGTGTGAGACTGAATACAGCCTCTCAGATGGCATTTCTGACCCCGGACAAACAAAGAACTCTTCCTCTCTACTTCCAACAGTTATCAGTAATGTCCAGGCTGAATGCAAGGACAGTCCTCCAAGCCTTGGAGTTCATGGCATCTTGCATTCTAGTACTTCCCAATGCCAAACTGCATATGAGGAAGCTACAGTGGTATCTCAAAAGTGTGTGGGCTCAACACTGCCACAGTTTGGACACTGTCATTCGGATTATACCTTGCATCCAGAAAGAATTACTTTGGTGGGCCCAGAAATGTCACCTAAACAAGGGACTCTCTGTGTCCAGACCAGAGGCGAGTCAGATCCTAATGACGGATGCCTCGGACTTGGCTTGGGGAGCACACTTCAATGGAAAATGGATACAAGACATGTGGCCTCCCAAACTACTACATTTGCATATCAACATGAAGGAGATGTTAGCAGTTCAATTTGCTTTGATGGCATTCAAGGAACTCCTTCAGCCAGGACAGGTGTTGATACAGACAACACAACAGTCATGTAGTACATCAACAAGCAGGGGGGAACACATTCCTACCCTCTTTGCAGACAAGCAATGATTTTATGGGAGACTGCTCTGGGTTTGCGAATCAATCTTCAAGCAAGGTTTCTGCCAGGAGCACAGAACTCCCTAGCAGATATTTTGAGCAGACAAATGGTGGATCCCCACGAGTGGAAACTGGATCCTCAGATTTTCAAACAATTGACTGTGGCTTGGGGAACTCCAGACATAGATCTATTCGCTTCCCCACTGAATTTTCAACTTCCAAAATTTTGCACAAAGATGTTCCACCCAGATGCTTGGAAAGTGGATGCTCTGTCTTTCAGTTGGAACAACCTTCACGTTTATGCTTTTCCTCCTCTGCCTCTTCTCCCCAAGGTACTCTTGAAAGTCAGACGGGACAAGCCTTGCATGATTCTAATAGCACCAGACTGGCCACGTCAACATTGGTATCCTCTGCTGAGGAGTTTAATCCAGGAGCCTCCTTGGCCTCTGCCACAGATTCCTAATTTGTTGTCCCAGTCAAACAATGAATCTGAAGTAGGATATTCATTTGTCTGCAACCTGTGGGTTATGGATCCGATATCGGATCCGAACCGGCATAGTTTTCCAGCTATGGATCCAAGCTCTCAGCTCCTCCCCTCACCCATAATGCCCTGCTCTACCCTCATGACCTCAGATCTTGTTTGCCGCGCTGGTAACTAGATGTGGATACATAGCTCTCAGCTAAGTAGACTATTTTCTTGTTGAAAAATAGAGAATTTTTTTCTTTCTTTAACTTTTTTGTGTGCAAGTTGTAGGTTTCCTGTTATTATTGACTGTTTTAGTTTAATTTAATTTTCAGTAGGAATTTTTACTCCCTCCCCTCGCTGGTACGTAGAGTGTGTGTGAGGCCTGTGTGCTTCTTTTATTGTTTAAGTTACTTTTCTGTAACTTTAGGTTAAGTTTATAGACTATGGCTGAACAGCCTAAGTCCATATTTTCTAAATGCTCCGAGTGTGGCCATAAGCTCTCACCGCTGATGGCCACACTCGTGTGTTAAGTGTCTTGGGGTTGAACACCTCACATCTGGTTGTTCCATTTGTGCATGGTTCAACCCCAGGGCACTGAGGGAGCGGAGGTCCAAGCTGGTCTTGGCGGGTCTTTTACCGCCGGACTCGGCTCCGACCTCCGCTCCTTCGGGACTCCTGCGGCTGCAGTTGTTCCCCTGTGGCACCCTCCTGCTCCTGGGACTCAAACTCCCGCTTCAGGACAGGAGAGGGATGCATCTAAAAGGACCGGAGGGAGAAGCACCTGGCGGGCCGAGACCTCTGTTTCGCCCCGCCAGCCAAGCTGGCTTCTCCCGGCTCCTTGTCGGTGCGGTCTCCTCCTTCGGCTCCGGTCCCTGTGTGCTTCTCACCGGGTCCTGAGGAGGAGGAGACCCGATCTCCGTCGAGGCTATCGAGGAGGCATTCCAGGCCTACCTCGGTAGCCTCGCGAGATCTACCCATAGCTCGGATGCTGATCTGGACCGGATGATGAGAAGGTTCATCCAGGCCCAGATGCAGATGGGAGTGCTCTTGCCTCCTCCGGGGAGCTCAACACCCTTTTAAGCCTATTGCTCCTTCTCCGACCCGCTATCCGGGTTCGAGCAACTGGAGCCGAGCAGCCGGGCGGGGAGGTCGGAGCCGATAGTACTTGGTACCGGATCCGACCATGCCCTCGAAAGTGCGTCGGATCCGATCTCGGAGCCTGGATCCGAGCCGGATCCGGGGATCAGTGCTCCTCGGCGCCGTCTGTGTCGGCGCACTGTCCTTCGGATCCGAGTGCTTGCGCGGCTCGATCCACTCTTCGGATCCGAGGGGAGCGATTGTCGGATCCTTTGATCGAGGTCGGCTCCTTCGGCTTTTGATGTAGTGGAGAGGGCTCTGTTGAGGTCTCCGGACCCCGGCACTTGCTTCGCTCCGTCCCGCGCTCCCTCTGCACTGGGCCAGGCTTCCACCATCCGCCCCTGGGACAGCCCGTTTCTGTGCCCCAAGTTGCTCCCATGGAGCAAATTGCTGTTCAGGACTCCTCTGACAGCCCCCAGAGGAGGCCCTCAGCATACGTGCAAAGGAGGCACATTGACTCCCGAGTCTCTCACTGAAGACACGGACTTGGAGGAAGGGAAGGCTCCCCACGGTCACCCGAGGATGTCTCCTTCGAGACATCATGGAAATGCTCCGTATTAGGGGGTGGTCTGCCCCAAGTCTTCCTCGGACGAGTCCGTGTTCTTGGAGGCATTCAAACGGGCCCGTCTACCTCTTGGGTGTCCCCTGCCGACCCCTGGTGGACCTTATTACCACCAGGGCGTGGAAGGAACCGGACACCATGGAGCCAATTCCCAAAAGACCTGACAGGATCCTTAGCCCGCCTCCGACAGGACCCATTGGAGTAAGGGGCCTCCTGTAGATGCCATGTTGATGGCGGCGGCCACAAAGAGGAACTGGCTCAGGAGAGTCCCTCAGTCCACCCACCGAGCAAGGAGTCTCGGATGATGGACCGCTTGGGAAGCGGATGTTCAGTTCGGCGACCTTCTCGGTAAGGGCGCTGAACTATTTGGCACATGTTATTCGGATGCAGCGAGACCTTATTAAAGTACGCTGCATCCCTGAGTCCATTTCGGAGGAGGACAGAGCTCTGCACTCCACCAAAATGGCCACTCTTAGGTCAGTCACAATACTTCTGCGGCTACTCTCCCATGCTACGGAGGCCGCTAGAGCTGCGGGACAGGACTGGTCACTAGGCGTCAGGCCTGGCTCCGCCACTCGATTTTCTGAGCCCTTCAAGGCGTCGTTGCGAACGCCTTTGATGGTTCTGCTCTGTTTGGCAAGACCGTTCAGCGACGTTGACCCAGAGCGAAGGACGGAAGACGCTGTCTGCCGTCGGAATCCGCTTCTCTGCACCCCAGAGGCCCTATTCTAGGAACCAAAGGGTCAGAAGAAGATGTGGTTCGAAGTCGCAGCAGTCCCAGCCTGCTCCGGACAACCAGTCCTTCCGTGGCAGAGGAGGACAGGGAGGACGCCGCCCTAGAGGCAGAGGGGCTCCCAGAAACTTCGGGTCCAGGGAACCTTTCTCTGAACGGCCCGCGCAGCAACCCTGAGGGTTGCCCGACTGCTCTACTCTGGAGGCAGTCGGGGACGTGGGCACCTAGCGGCATGGGAGTCCATAACATCGGACCGCTGGGTTCTCCAAATCATATCCAGGGATATCGCATTCCTTTCCTTCACCTTCCAAAGATGAAGTCCCTCCCAGACGTACCACCCGGTCAAAGGGAGGCCGCTTTGGCAGAAATTGGCCATCTGCTAGAGAAAAGAGCCATCCAGCCCGCTCCCCAGACCAGATCGGATCAGGGTTCTACTCCAGGTTCTTTTAGTGCCAAAAGACGGGGAACTAAGACCAATCCTAGACCTCTCTCTCTTGAATCTGGCAGTCCCCAAAGAAAAATTCGAATGGTCACTCTACAATCTATTCTCCCCTTCTGGGAGAAGGCCACTGGATGTGCTCGATAGATCTCAAGGACGCGTACTACCACATCCTAATGGACAGACGCTCCAGGAGGTTTCTCCGCTTCGGCTGGGAGCCAGTCACTACCAGTTCGGGTCCTTCCCTTTGGTCTCACCACAGCCCCAGGGTGTTTACCAAAGTACTAGCAGTGGTAGCGGCCCACCTGAGGCTTCAGGGGTGCAGGTCTTTCCTACCTGGACGACTGGCTCCTTACCGCCCCAACAAGGCATCTACTTCTCTCGGCGAGACTCCTTTCTCCATCTTGCTCCATTTCTGGGCATCACAATAAATACAAACAAGTCCAACCTGGCACCCACTCAGCTCTTAGATTTCATAGGGGCCAGACTAGACACAAGGAGTTTACGAGCCTTCCTCACTGCGGACAGAGTTCTAAATCTGCAGCTCCAGGTGCGGCCATTCTCCATTCATGTTCTGTTCCAGCGGAGTTGGTCCTGAGGGCTCTAGGGTCCATGGCTTCGTCGATAGCACTTCTTCCTCTTGCCAGGCTCAATATGCATTCTACAGTGGACGCTCTTAGTACAGTGGTCATACCTTGCTCTTCCCATGCATCATCCCATAGCGATCAGCAAGGCTTGCAAGCGGTCCCTCTTGTGGTGGCTCCACTCCCCGGATCTCCACGAGGGTCGCCCATTTTGTGCTTCTCACCCTCTCGCCACGGTGACCACGGGCGCCTCCCGCATCGGGTGGGGGCACTTGGGCCGGACAGTCCAAGGCACGTGGAACGATTCAGAGACCTTACTGCATATCAATGTTCTAGAGATGAGAGCAGTGCTCTTAGCGTTGCTAGCACTTCAGGACTTTCTTCCCTTGGGAACAATTGCGATTCAATCGGACAATATGTCTGTTGTCTGGTACATCAACAAGCAAGGGGGAACAAGGTCTTACCCTCTTTGTCGAGGCCATGAGAGTTTGGGAATGGGCAATCTCCACCAATCGCTTTCTCATAGCAACGCACATTCCGGTCGGTCCAACATCCTAGCGGACAAGCTCAGTCGCACCATTCTGACCCCTTACGAGTGGTCTCTCAATTGTCAAGTAGCGGAACGCATATTCGCACGGTGGGGAACCCTTCATGCGATCTTTTGCTTCTCCCTCAAACACCAAGTGCGACAGTTTTTCGCTCTAATACCTCCTCCGGAGGTACCCCAAGAGACGCTCTGGTGCATGCTTGGCCACCCGGTCTTCTGTATGCCTATCCACCCTTGCCTCTGATGCTGCAAGTTCTTCAGAAAGCCTCTCGGGTGGGTTGCAGAATGATTCTCATTGCTCCATTCTGGCCTCGACAGATCTGGTTCCCCTTCCTAAGGTCTCACTCGGTGAATCCTCCTTGGATTCTAGATCCCATTCGGATCTGATATCCCATCCATCCTGCATTCCTCCTCCGAACCTGGACAACCTGAAGCTGACCGCTTGGCTGCTCCAGTTCCACTCTTGATAAGGACTCCGGTATTTCTTCACGGTAAAGGCTATTTTGGTGGCAGCTCATAAACCATCCACTAGAAAGGTTTATCAAGCAAATGGAAACGTTTCTCTGTGTGCGGAGCGGCAAGGCCTAGATCCCTTCACGGTTCCTCTCCCTGTAGTGCTTGATTTTCTAACCTCTCTCTTTAATGATGGTGCCAGCAGTTCCACAGTCAAAGTTCAACTGGCGGCAATTTCTCACTATCACATTGGTCAAGAGTCTAATCCTCTTATGTCAGCCAAATTGTGCAAAACATTTCTTAAGGGTACTTTCCTTCTCAGGCCCCCTATAAAGCAAGCAGTTCCTCCTTGGGACCTTTCTTTGGTCCTACAGGCCTTGACCGCTCCCCCTTTCGAGCCCGCGGCTACAGTGGATCTCAAATTCTTGTCCTACAAGACAGCCTTTTGGTAGCCATTACATCAGCCAAGAGAGTTTCTGAACTTCAAGCTTTATCAGCTAAACCTCCTTACTTGGTATTTTATCCGGACCGTGTCTCCCTCAGGACCAACCCGTCCTTCCTTCCTAAAATCGCTTCTGAAGCAAACATCAATCAATCCATTAACCTCCCTGTTTTCTTCCCTAAGTATGAAAACAAAGGTGAATATAGGCTACACTCACTAGATGTTCACAGGCAACTAAGATTTTATCTCAACAGGACAGCTGGTCATAGGCAATCCGACCAGCTGTTTATTTCCTTTGCAAAATTCAATTTGGGCAAGCCAATTTCTAAAGTTTCTCTGTCCCGCTGGATTTCACAGTGCATTTTATTGGCTTATCAAGCGTCAGGAAGGCCCGCACGGGGTGTTCATGCCCATTCAACCCGGTCAGTATCTACCTCGGCAGCCTTCAAGGCTAGGATTCCTCTAGATGATATTTGTGCAGCAGCCACGTGGGCTTCATCTCATACATTTATTTCTCACTATAAGTTGGATCTTGCATCTAGGGGTAGAGCATCCTTTGGCTCCGGTGCTCGAATATCCTTCCATGATGGCCGCCCAAGATTCAGGTAGCTGGGGACTCTGTCCCACAGGTTGCAGACAAATGAATATCCTACTTCAGATTTAGAAGTTATGTACTCACCATAACGTTCCATCTGAGTAGGTGTATTCATTTGTCTGCAACCATCCCGCCCTCCTATCCCCCTGGCCTTTCAGTTTCCTGCATATTCCTTGTTACCCTTTTGAGGGTATTGTTGCTTTGGCAAACTCGATCTGAGGTCATGAGGGTAGAGCAGGGCATTATGGGTGAGGGGAGGAGCTGAGAGCTTGGATCCATAGCTGGAAAACTATGCCGGTTCGGATCCGATATCGGATCCATAACCCACAGGTTGCAGACAAATGAATACACCTACTCAGATGGAACGTTATGGTGAGTACATAACTTCTAATTTCCTCAATGTTCAGGTGCAGTCCCTCCATCTTGACAGCCTGGCGTATTCTGTGATGGAGCCGGTGGGGTCTCAGCTTCCTCAACAGGTTTTAGATGTCATTTTGGAAGCTAGGCGGCCTAGCACTAGAAAAGTTTATGCGGATAAGTGGAAGAGATTTTTTTCTTTGGAGCACTGCAAAGGGTTTTGATGTTTCAGTGCCTAATTTGAGTTTTGCACTACAGTACCTTACTGAATTACTGGACAAGGGTTTGTCATTCTCTTCTGTGAAGGTTCATGCTGCAGCCATTTCTGCTCACTATGATTGTGACTTTCCTTTATTTTCCCATCCTTTGTTCAAACAATTTCTTAGAGGGGCAAAGAATATAAGACCCCCACGTAGATCTCCTACTCCTTCCTGGGATCTCAATTTTGTTTTGGAGAAACTTACTTTACCTCCTTTTGAACCTGCAGCTACGTCTGAACTGAAGTTTTTGTCTTGGAAGACTGCTTTTTTGTTGGCCATTACTTCTGCCAGGAGGGTATCTGAATTGCAGGCCCTCATGGCAGTTGAACCTTTTTTGATATTCCATAAGGATAGAGTTTCTTTGCGGACTAACCCTACTTTTATGCCTAAAGTGATTTCTAGTGTGGCCTTGAATCAGTCTATTCATTTGCCTACTTTTTATGCTGAACCCCAAAATAAAGGGGAAAAACTCTTGCATTCTTTGCATGTCCATAGGCAGTTACGTTACTACTTGAACAGAACTAAGGAGTTCAGACAGACTCAACAGTTATTTGTTTCTTTTGCTTTGAGTTCACAGGGGAAAGCTGTTTCTAAGCAGACTATTTCAAAGTGGATTGGTCATTGTATTGCCTTTTGTTATTCTCATCATGGGAAGGATGTCCCTGCTGGGATCAGGCCTCATTCTACTAGGGCTACTGCCACTTCTACTGCTTTTTTGAGGGGTGTAGCTACTAAGGATATTTTGGAAGCAGCTACTTGGAGTTCTGTGCACACTTTCACTAAGCATTACCATCTCCCTCTCTATTCCAAGTCCAGGGCTGGGTTTGGCACTGCAGTTTTACAGGGCATGTTAGCAGCCCCTAATTCTTTGTAATTTGCCAGCCTCCCTTTTCCTTTGCTTTGGGATTCTACCCACAGGTCATGACTGCAGCAATGTGAGACGAAGAGCATAGTACAGTTTTGTATCTACCATAAATGTAGATGTTCGAGGATCTACATTGCTGCAGTCCAATTTTCCCTCCCTCCTTCCCCTCTATAGGTTGAGGTTGCTGGGTTTCGTTTGGAGATATTCTTTACTTACACACTGGGGGTTGTTGGGCTTTTCCTATTTTTGGCTTTGGCCTTTTCTTTTAGGCCTTCTGACATCTGGGGCAAGAAAGACTGAGGATATGGCGTCGGTCATGCGCTTAAGTACTACTGCGTACTGACGTCAGCTCTAAGTGACAATGACCGACGCCAGCCTAGCCCTTTGGTATTCGGGCCGACCGAGGACAACGGACTACCCACAGGTCATGACTGCAGCAATGTAGATCCTCGAACATCTACATTTATGGTAGGTACAAAACTGTACTTTTCATATGCTTAAATATCAGCAATACATTATGTCACTGCTTAAACAGAAAATGTTGACAAATTCTGAATGTGCAGAAAATAAAGAAATGCAGGATTTTTTGCATGCAGCTGAACAAGTTGGAAAGCATACTTTACAATGTGGTTTTGATTCTTTGGAGGCCTCCTGCAGAGCCACTGTTACGGGTTCTGTCATTAGGAGGCATGCTTGATTAAAGGAACAGAATCTGCATGATCATGTTAAAGCAAAATTATTAAATGCTCCATTACAGCATGATACCTTGTTTGGTGTTAAAGCAGAAGAGGTGTTGAAGAAAATGGAGGACAAAGCCAAGTCTATGCAAACAGTCAAAGATTTCTTACAGGTACAGCCTCCACGATTTAGCAGACACTGGCCTACAAAGAATTGGTCCTTTCCAGTGTCAGGCCACAAAGAGGCAGATGCAGACACCCTAGAGGCAGATCCCAGCCCCAAGGCTTGTACAGATCTAAACAGTGGGGGTGCTTCTACGTCCAAAAGTGAAGAAGACAAGTCGCAGCCATACGGAAAGCAGTCCCAATTACCTCCCCCTGCCAACGCCAAGCAATTATCTCCTGGCAGCTCCTTTAGGGGGGAAAACTAGCACTTTTTTCTCAAAACTGGCACCTTCTCACCCAGGACAAATGGGTCTTGAACATAGTGTCACAATGTTACAGGTTCCACTTTCACACCCTGCCAAGGGCAAACGGTATGCCAGACCTGCCAAAAAGTCAATGGGCAGAGGCACAAAAGCATGTTTCATCCCTCAGGGCCATTCAGCAAGTACCACAGCACGAGCAGGGACAAGGATTTTACTCAATACTTTTCTTGGTGCCCAGAAAGGACAAAGCCTGGAGGCCAATACTGGACCTATCTATTCTAAACACATACCTGGATATTCCAAAATTCAAAATGTTGACTCTGCAGCAGCTTCTGCCCATGCTGGGCAAGAAGGCTTGGCTTGTAACTTTAGACCTAAAAGAAGCATACCTGCATATCCCAATCAGACAGTCATGCAGAAGATACCTCAGATTCATAGCTGGCTCAATGCACTCTGCACTGCCTTTTGGCTTATCTACTGCGCCCAGGGTCTTCACGAAATGCCTGTCACCAGTAATTGCATTTTGCAGACAGAGGAATACAGATATATCCTTACTTGGACGACTGCCTTATTCAAGCAGATAACAAGGACATACTACTGCAGCATCAAAACTTGTACCCTCTCAAGAGAATAATATTCCTGGGTGCAAGCTTAAATACAACTGCCCAGATGGCTTATCTCACGCCAGACAAACAAAGGCAGCTGACTACTTATTTCAAAATGTTGGCAACACACACCTAGTTAACTGCAAGAAAAATTCTGCAGGCTTTGGGCTTCATGGCATCCTTCATTCTGCTAATTCATATGCAAAACTGCATATGAGGAAACTACAATGGTGTCTAAAAAAAGTGTTTGGACTCAACATTGCCACAGCTTGGAAAAAAGAAGTTATGTACCTACCATAACGTTCCATGTTAGTTGTCTTCTCTCGCCTTCTTTCTTGCTGGTTGGGTTCGGAGCCGATCCTCGGCTCCGACTCGGCCATCTTCTAAAGCTCGAGAGCTACAAACTGGCTCGAGGCCTCCCCATATCCCATGATGCCTGGCGCCAGATACCCAGATCTTGTTTGGTAAGACTAACAGCAGACAAAATAATGAAGGAATCCTATCCTTATCATACATAAGCCCAACTATAAAGAACACTAGGTAGAGTGGGATAGCCAGGGAAGGCTCAGCCTGAGCAATATTATATAGAAAACTCTTCTCGTTCTAGTAGGATATGGGGATGGAGGGGGGGATGCAAGAAAGAAGGCGAGAGAAGACAACTAACATGGAACGTTATGGTAGGTACCTAGCACCTAATATCCTGGGTGGCGCAATGGAACAGACTCTTCAGAACAGTGAAACCAAAATCAGCTCTGCTCCTGGAAATCACGTCCAATTTATAATGCGAGATGAAAGTATGAGGGCTTGCCCACGTAGCTGCTGCACAAATGGATTCCATGGGCAACCTAGCCTGAAAAGCAACCGAAGTGGCTAATGCTCTGGTGGAGTGCCCTTTTGGTTTAACAGGCAATTTGTTCATTCCTCAGCTGATAGATAAAAGTAATGATAGAAGTCAGCCACCTGGATAAAGTTACTTTTGATACGGGTATACCTTGTTTGCCCTGTGCATAAGAGAGGAAAAACTGATCCGATTTTCTGAAAGCCTTAGTCCTGTGCAAATAAAAACGCAGATGTTCATTGTGCGACACTGCTGCAGTCATTACACTTGGGTTATCCTACCATCAGGTGGTTCCCCAGCCGGCCTGAGTTCCAAAGTCTTGGTCCAGCGTTGGTTGCTGTCGCCTCCTCCCTGACGTCAGTGCGACAGGGGCATATAAGATGCAGCCGACGCCATTTTCTTCAGTCTTTCTTGCCGCGCGGTGCCCGAAGCAAAAGCAGTTTGCAAATGCCGGTCGGCCCAGAACCGAAGTCTTCTACAAAGCTAAGTACCCTGCTGGGGAAACTTTTTCTTGCCTCAGACCGATGTCCGTAAAAGTTAACTGTATTTCTTGTGGAAAGCAAATTACCTTATAAGGATTTTCATTCTTATTGTATCCCATGCCTAGGCCCAGACCACGACATCACTGGTTGTCAGTTTTGTGCTAGGTTTAATAAGCGCACTATTAAACGTCTGTTTGATTTTTCCCATTACTTTGGCAGAAAATTTAATTATACCATGCCGTTGAAACTTCCGACGACCGGTATTCATAAAAAGCACAAAGACAAGGACAGGCATCCGAGGCCCAAACCTGACGACGAAGCCTCTTCTAGGCCAGTCACCGGTTCTCCGGTTTTCAGTGAGACACCTTCGCAGCCCTTGACGACCGCTTCTGCAGAACCACAGGCCGCCCCCGACCCCCACGTGGAGATGGCTGGACTTTTGGACGCACTAGGTCTTCAGCAGACTGAAACCGATCCTGCAGAGGGATCCGGAGTACCTGAGCTACCCGCAGCTTCAGAGGGTATCTTCAGACCTACTCAGCTAAGCATTAAACCCTCTTCTAAGTCAAAGCCTCCTTTAAAAACTAAGAAACAAGTACAGCGTTCTCCAGGACAGGCCTCCATGCCTAAGAAACAAATGCTCAAAATGACTGAAGACCTAATCACTCTGATCAGGGCTTCCCATCCCCCACCTGATAAAAGGCCTAGACAGGATGCAGATTATGATTTATCCGACCAGAGGTCCATTTCCTCAGATTCATCCTCAGACCTGGGATATTCTTTACCCCCCTTATGAGGATTGTGATGCTGAGAAATCTATTCCGTCAGCCTCTCCGCCTGAGGACTACTCCTTTGGGGAAACCTTACATACCATGAGGGGAGCATTTCCATTGGGAAGGCCAGGATTATTCAGAATCCAAGAAAAGGCTCAGAGACTTCCTATTAGTACCATAACACAGACCCCTGGCTATTCCGCCAGTGCTAGATATTGTGGGTGATGTGTACACTGACTCCAGCTTAAATCCCTGATGCCTTACCTCCAGCTCCACTTAAACCGGACAGATATTACAGAATCCCTGACTCACACAAATTTCTGTATAAAAGCCCTGTTGCTGATCCTGAAACTATTTCTCAGGGACCCAAAGGGGTTAAGGCCTCATCAGCAAAGAACCCAGTTCCCTCTGACAGAGATTCCAAAGCACTAGACAGATAGGGAAAGAAAGTATATACGTCCGCAACTTTAGCAATGAGAGCCTTAAATTGCCAGTTTCACATGCTAAAATATCAGCAATTTTTGATGTCTCAGTTGAAACAAAAAATGCTTCCAGATACAGATCCTCCTAATTTTAAAGAAATGCAGGCTTTATTGCATGCCTATGAACAAGTGGGAAAGCATACTTTGCAATGTGGATGTTCATCGTGCATACAGCTGCAGTCATAACAGATGGGGTTTTCCTGCCGTCAGCCGGGTCCTCTGTCGTCCGAATTCCAAAGTCTAGGTCCGGCGTCAGATGTCGTCGCTTCTTCCCTGACGTCAGTGCGACAGGGGTATAAAAGAACCAGCTGATGCCATTTTCTTCAGTCTTTCTTGCCGCGCGGTGCCCGAAGCAGAAGCAGTTCGCAAGTGCCGGTCGGCCAGCTCCTGAGATTACAAATATTTTTCAAGCGAAGTCTTCTTGAAAGCTAAGTACCCCGTTGGGGAAACTTTTCTTGCCTCAGACCGATGTCAGACAAAGTTAATAATTGCATTTCATGTGGGACGCAAATACCGCATAAGGATTTCCATTCCCTCTGCATTCCTTGCTTAGGCCCAGACCACGACGTCTCGGCCTGTCGTTTTTGTGCTACATTCAACAAACGCACTATTAAGCGTCGGGCGGAGTTCGCCCAACACTGTTTTGGCAAAAAGTTTAATTACATTATGTTGTCGGATACTCCGACTCCAGTTTTGAGTAAAAGACGCAAAGATAAGGACCGACATACGAGGTCCGTGACTTCTACCGACACCACGCTAAAGCCGACTACAGGTGCTCCGGTTCTCAGCGAGGCGCCTACGCAGCCCCTGACTACCGATGACACTAAATTAGCGGTGTCTTCTGTGCCCGAGGTTGCAGGCTCTTCGGCCCACACCCCGACTACAGATACCGAAGCCACTCTTGGCGGGGAAACTCAGAGTTTAGACAGGCCTGCCACCTCTCAAGGTGTCTTCAGGCCTTCTTCTTTTTCCATTAAGGCTTTCACTAAATCAAAAGCAGCCATGCATACTAAGACAAGCTCCACAGGCCCCCTCTCAAGGCCCCATGCCTAAAAAGCAGATGCTCAAAATGGCTGAGGATTTGATTACTCTCATCAGGGGTTCTCAACCCCCCTCGGACAAAAGGCCCAGAGTGGAGGAAGAATACCTTTCCTCGGACCAGGCCTCCATTACTTAAGAACATTCTGAAGACCAGGAACATTCATACTCCCCTTTTGAAGATTCTGATGCAGAGGAGTCCATTCCCTCTGTTATCCCCCCTGAGGACTTCTCTTTTGGGGAAACCTTGCATACCTTGAGGGAACACTTCCACTGGGAAGGCCAAGATTACTCAGACTCCAAGAAAAGGCTCTGGGAGTTCCTCTTGCTCCCTTAGCACAGACCTCTGGCTATCCCTCCTGTCTTAGACATACTAGATGATGTGTATTCAGAGGCCAGCCTTAACCCAGATTCTTTACCTCCAGCTCCAGTCAAGCCTGACAGGTATTACCGGGTTCCTGATTCACACCAATTCCTATACAAGAGCCATGCGGCTGACCCAGAAACTATTTCACAGGGTCCCAAGGGAATTAAAGCCTCCACTGCCAAAAATCTGTTACCTTCATAGAGAGATTCCAGAGCTTTAGAAAGGTGGGGGAAAAAGGTATACACCTCGGCCACCTTAACCATGAGGGCATTAAACTGTCAGTTCCATATGTTAAGTATCAACAGTTTTTATCTCAGTTGAAAAGCAAAATGTCACAACCTGAACAACCAGACTTGAAGGAGTTGCAGGATTTGTTGCATAGTGCAGAGCAAGTGGGTAAACATACCTTGCAATGTGGTTTTGATGCTTTAGAGGCCTCATGTAGAGCTGCTGTTACAAGATCAGTCATATGTAGACATGCTTTGCTCAAAGAGCAAACCTTACCAGATCATGTCAAAGCTAAATTACTAGATGCACCTCTTCAAAAAGATGTATTGTTTGGTGTTAAAGCTGAGGAGGTATTAAAGAAAATGGAGGAAAAGGCAAAATCAATGCAAACAGTGAAAGATTTCCTTCAGGTACAACCTCCACGTTTCAGTAGAAATTGGCCTTCAAAAAATTGGTCCTTTCCAGCCACGGACAGACCTCAAAGAGGTAGATACAGGCGCCCGAGGGGTAGAGGGCAATCTCAAGGATCATTTAGAGGCAGACAATGACAAGCACCTACACCAAGAGGTGGTGAGGATAGTTCACAGCCACTCAGAAAGCAGAACCAATGACTTCCCCTTTGCATGCCAAGCAAGGCTCAAATGGCAGCACCTTTAGGTGGAAAGCTGGATTATTTTCGAAAAATTGGCATATTGTCACAAAAGACAAATGGATCCTGGACATTATAGACAGAGGCTACAGATTCCACTTTCACACCCTTCCAAAAATGAGAGGCATGCCAAACCTGCCACACAATCAAAGGGCAGAGGCACAAAAACAAATTTCAGATCTCATGGACATGAAAGCTATTCAAGAGGTACCTGCACAAGAACAGGGTCAAGGTTTTTATTCCAGACTATTCCTGGTACCAAGGAAGGGCAAAGATTGGAGACCTATTTTGGACCTATCCATCCTAAACACATATTTACTCGTACCAAAATTCAAGATGCTCACATTACAGCAGCTTCTTCCTATGCTGGGCAAGGAGTCTTGGCTGGTAACATTGGACCTCAAGGAGGCATACCTGCATGTCCCAATCAGACCAGATTGCAGAAGATACTTCAGATTTCTTGCAGGTTCAACCCATTATCAATTCTCTGCATTGCCCTTTAGGTTATCTACTGCGCCCAGAGTGTTCACGAAATGCCTGGCATCAGTAATTGCCTTCTGCAGACTTCAAGGGATACAAATATACCCATATTTAGACTGCCTGATCCAAGCGGACAGCAAACATACTTCTGAAACACCTGGCGTTTGTAGTAATGTTGTTGAATTCTCTGGGATACACAGTCAACAAAAAGAAATCAAGATTAATACCCTCTCAAACAATATTTTTCCTGGGTACCAGCTTGAATGCAAACACCCAGATGGCCTACCTCACGCCAGAGAAACAATGGCAGCTAACTCAACACTTCAGAAAACTGGCAACCTTCACCAGGCTGACTGAAAGGAAAATCCTGCAGGTTCTGGGATTCATGGCATCTTGCATTCTGCTAATCCTATGTGCAAAGCTGCATATGAGGAAACGTCAATGGTACCTAAAAAACTTATGGTCTCAACACAGCCACAGTTTGGAAACAATTATACCACTGATTCCATGTCTTCAAAAGGAATTTCTGTGGTGGGCTCAAGCATGCCAAAGAAACATAGGTCTCCCATTCTGCAAGCCTCAAGCAAATCGTCATCACAACAGACGCCTCGGACTACACCTGGGGGGCGCACATGACAGATCGGTGCATTCAGGGCAAATGGCCACAAAAAGAAAAGCACCTACACATCAACCAAAAGGAAATGCTAGCAGTAGTAAATGCTATTATGGCTTTCAAAGACCTACTGCATCCAGGCCAGCTATTGTTAAGGACAGACAACACCACAGTGATGTGGTACATAAACAGGGAGGAACCCATTCATATCCCCTATGCAGGCTAGCCATGTCTCTTTGGAACATGGCTCTGGAATTACAAATCCAACTTCAAGCACAGTTCCTGCCAGGCAAGGAAAACACGCTGGCAGACAACCTAAGCAGAAATATGACAGATCCACACGAATGGAAGTTGCATCCTCAAGTTTTTACAAAGATAATTCAAACATGGGGAAGGCCAGACATAGATCTCTTTGCCACCCACAGAAATTACCATTTGACAAAATTCTGCTCAAGGACCTTTCATCCACAGGCCTGGAAAGTGGACGCACTCTCTCTCAGTTGGACAACAATGACAGTTTATGCCTTTCCACCTCTTCCTCTGCTGCCCAAAGTTCTATTAAAAGCCAGAGCAGACAGACCAAAGATGATTCTCATTGCTCCAGACTGGCCAAGACAACACTGGTACCCACTCCTGAGGAGCCTGACGCATTCCCCACCATGGATCCTGCCTCTAATGCCTCTTCTACTGACTCAGCACAACTTCAAAACTCTTCACAGTCAGCTGAAAACACTCAATCTAGCCGCATGGAGGATTCCTTAAATTCACAACTGACCCTACTCTCCAAGGAGGTGCAGAATGTCATTTTGGAGGCCAGAAGGCCTTCTACTAGAAAAGCCTACTCCGCAAAATGGAAACTGTTTTGTGCCTGGAATCACAAAAAGGGTCAGAATCCTGGAATACTGAATTTACCTCAAATATTACAGTACCTAGCTGAGATGCTAAGCAGTGGACTTTCATTCTCCTCCATCAAAATCCATGCCTCAGCCATTTCTGCAGAATACAACACTGATCCTCCTTTATTCTCTCACCCTCTCTTAAGACAGTTCCTCAGAGGGGCTAAGAATATAAAAACCCCCAAGGAAGCAACCAGTACCTGCTTGGGATCTCAATTTCATTCTAGAAAAACTGACCCTGCCTCCTTTTGAGCCAGCTGCTTCTACAGAACTGCAATATTTGTCATGGAAAACAGCCTTCCTTCTGGCTATCACCTCAGCACGCAGGGTTTCGGAACTACAAGCCCTCATGGCTGTGCAGCCTTTAATCATTTTCCATCAGGACAGAGTTTCCTTATGAACCAACCCTTCCTTTATGCCAAAGGTAGTATCCAGGGTAGCCTTGAATCAGGCTATCCAATTACCTACCTTTTACCCTAATCCACAAAACAAAGGGGAGAGACTACTACATTCCTTGGACATTCACAGACAGCTCCGTTATTATTTGGACAGAACATAGCCTTTCAGAAAATCAGAGCAACTCTTTGTGTCCTATGCTACAGGTGCTCAAGGGAAGCCTATTTCCAAACAGACAATCTCAAAATGGATAGCCCACTGCATACGCTTTTGTTACTCTCTTCATGGTAAAACTGTACCTACAGGCATCAGATCTCACTGCACAAGGGCCACAGCTACCTCTGCAGCTTTCCTCAGGGGGGTTCCTACCAAAGATATTTTGGAAGCAGCCACTTGGAGTTCTGTACATACTTTCTCCAAGCACCATCACCTACCATTATACTCCAAATCTAGAGCGGGCTTTGCCACTGCAGTCTTGCAGGGCATCCTGGCTCCTCCTAGTTCCACTTAGTGCCTACCACCCCTTTTTTACCTTTGGTATTCTACCCATCTGTTATGACTGCAGCTGTATGCACGATGAATATAGTACAGTTTTGTACCTACCATAAATGTAGATGTTCGAGTGCTAATACAGCTGCAGTCCAGGTTTCCCCTCCCTCCTTCCCCTCTCGGGACAGGCCTAATGGCTAACACCTCCTCATGCAACCTGATTGGGGTATTCTTTTATGGTGTATTTGCTTGCAACTACTGTTTTTTGATTATATTACATTGCATTATTACATAAATTTATGTTTTGCCTTCCTTCTGGGGGCATCTGACATCTGGGGCAAGAAAAACTGAAGAAAATGTCGTCAGCTGGTTCTTTTATACCCCTGTCGCACTGACGTCAGGGAAGAAGCGACAACATTCGACGCCGGACCTTGACTTTGGAATTCGGCCGACCGAGGACCCGCCTGACGGCAGGAAAACACCATCTGTTATGACTGCAGCTGGATTAGCACTTGAACATCTACATTTATGGTAGGTACAAAACTGTACTTTTTGTTTCTTTAGAGACCTCATGCATGGCAGCAGTTACATGCTCTGTCATTAGAAGATATGCATGGTTAAAAGAACATATGTTACCAGATCATGTTAAAGCTAAATTACTGGATGCACCTTTACAGCAGGATGTTTCATTTGGAGTTAAGGCAGAAGAGGTATTAAAGAAAATGGAGGATAAGGCAAAATCTATGCAAACAGTGAAGGATTTCTTACAGGTTCAGCCTCCTCGATTTAGTAGAAACTGGCCAACAAATAATTGGTCCTTTCCAGTTAATGACAGACCTCAAAGGGGCAGATACAGACGGCCAAGAGGTAGAGGTCAACCACAAGGTCCTTACAGGCCTCGACAATGAGGTGCATCAGGCCTGAAAGAAGGGGAAGACTGGCACCAACCATATAAAAAGCAGCCCCAAAGACTTCCCACTCCAGCTGCCAAACAACTCACTCTTGTCAGCCCCTTTGGGAGGAAAACTGGCACTGTTTTTTATCACAATTGGCATATGATCACCCAAAACAAATGGGTTCACAATATTATTTCAAAAGGGTACAGGTTCTACTTTCACACTGCCAAGATTAAAAGGAATGCCAAATCTGCCACTAAATCAATGGTCAAAGGCCCAAAAACAAATTATGGCACTCATGAACATGGGAGCTATTCAAAAGGTACCATCACAGGAACAAGGGCAAGGATTTTACTCAAGACTGTTTCTAGTACCAAGAAAGGACAAAGCCTGGAGACCCATCTTAGACCTTTCAAATCTAAACACGTACCTGGACATTCCCAAATTCAAAATGCTCACACTACAGCAGCTTCTTCCCATGCTGGGCAAGGAGTCTTGGCTGGTAACGTTGGACCTCCAAGAGGCATACCTGCATGTCCCTATCAGACAAGATTGCAGAAGATGCCTCAGATTTTTGGCAGGCACAACACATTATCAATTCTCTGCATTGCCCTTTGGCTTATCTACTGCTCCCAGAGTATTCACAAAATGCCTGGCATCAGTAGTTGTATACTGCAGACAACGAGGAATACAAATTTATCCATATCTGGACCACTGCCTGATCCAAGCGGACAGCAAAGACATCCTACTACAGCATCTGGCATTTGTAAGAAAGTTACTAAGTTGCCTAGGGTACACAGTAAACAAAAAGAAATCAAAACTAATACCCTCACAAGAAATAATTTTCCTGGGTGCCAGCTTGAATACAACGGCCCAGATGGCTTACCTCACGCCAGACAAGCAAAAACAACTGGCTCAGTACTTCAAAAAGATGGCAACTTCTACCGAGCTCACTGCAAGGAAATTCCTGCAGGCATTGGGGTACATGGCATCCTGCATTCAACTAATTGCATATGCAAGACTGCATATGAGAAAACTACAATGGTACCTAAAAAGTGTATGGTCCCAACACAGACACAGCCTCGAAGCAAGTATAACTCTCATTCCCTGCCTTCAGAAAGAGTTTCTATGGTGGGCTCAAGCATGCCAAGCAAACAAGGGCCTTCATTTTGTCTCACCTCCAGCAAACCAAACCTTGACAACAGATTCATCAGACTACGCCTGGGGTGCACACATGGAAGGACAAAGCATACAGGGCAAATGTTCTGCAAACCAAAGGCAACTACACATCAATCAAAAGGAGATGCTAGCTGTAAAAAATGCACAAACAGCCTTCAAGGACCTCTTGCATCCAGGACAGTTTCTAATAAGGACGGACAACACCACAGTTATGTGGTACATAAACAAGGAGGAACGCACTCCTACCCACTATGCCGCACTCCTACCCACTATGCAGACAGGCTATGGACTTGTGGAACACAACATTAACTTACCAAGTACAACTGCAAGCACAATTCCTGCCAGGAAAGGAGAACATATTGGCAGACGAATTAAGCAGAAATTTGACAGACCCTCACGAATGGAGACTACACCCGCAAGTATTCTCAATGATAACTCAAAGGTGGGGACCACCAGACATAGATCTGTTTGCTTCAACCAACAATTGCCAGCTTCAAAATTTTGCACAAGGACTTATCTGGCCTGGAAAGTGAATGCCCTATCATTCAGTTGAACAGCATTGTCAGTCTACGCCTTCCCACCTCTGCCTCTACTGACCCAGGTATTACTGAAAGCCAGATCAGAGAGACCACAGATGATCCTCATTGCTCCGGACTGGCCACGTCAACACTGGTACCCACTACTACGAAACTTGGCTCGCAGCCCTCCATGAATCTTACCTCAATTCCCTCTGCTGTTAACCCAGCAAAACTCTCAGATCCTTCACAGTCAACTAAGGACCTTAAATCTAGCTGCATGGAAAATAACTTAAATGATCAAACAACAGTTCTCTCAAAGGACGTCCAAAATGTCATTTTGGAGGCCAGGAGGCCCAGCACCAGAAAAACTTACTCAGACAAATGGAAAAGATTTTGTGTATGGAGCCAGGCCAGAAGCCTAAATCCCGGCATCCCAAATATTCCACACATACTCCAATATCTAGCTGAGATGCTGCACAAAGGCCTTTCCTTCTCATCCATAAAGATCCATGCTACAGCCATTTCAGCTCATTATGATACGGTTCCTCCCATTTTCTCTCATCCTTTGCTAAGACAGTTTCTCAGAGGGGCAAAAAATATAAGACCCCCCCCCAAGAAAACCACCAACTCCAACTTGGGATCTAAATTTTGTGCTGGAAAAATTAACACTTCCTCCTTTTGAACCAGCCTTTTCAGCAGAGCCTCAATATTTGTCCTGGAAAACAGCCCTGCTGCTGGCTATCACCTCAGCGCGCAGAGTCTCAGAACTGCAGACTCTTATGGCAGTGGAACCTTTCATCATTTTCCATCAGGACAGAGTATCTTTATGCACCAACCCTTCCTTCATGCCAAAGGTAGTATCCAGTGTGGCTCTCAATCAGGCCATACACTTGCCCACCTTTTATCCAAACCCACAGAATAAAGGAGAAAGACTCCTTCACTCTTTGGACACTCACAGACAGTTACGTTACTATTTGGACAGGACAGAGGCCTTCAGAAAATCTGACCAACTCCTTGTGTCCTATGCACCAGGCTCAGAAGGAAAGGCTATTTCAAAACAGACCATCTCCAAATGGATAGCACATTGCATCCGCTTTTGCTACTCTCTCCATGGGAAAGGAGTGCCTGTTAGTATTAGGTCTCACTCTACCAGGGCTACAGCAACCTCAGCAGCCTTCCTCCGAGGAGTCCCAACAAAGGACATTCTGGAGGCAGCTACCTGGAGTTCAGTGCACACCTTCACCAAGCATTACCACCTTCCTCTGTACTCAAAAACCAGAGCTGGGTTTGCCACTGCAGTTCTGCAGGGCATCTTAGCTGCACCTAACCCAGTTTAGTTCCTACCACCCAACCGTAGCTTTGGGACTCTACCCAAGTGTGATGACTGCAGCAGCATAGCACGATGAACATAGTACAGTTTTGTACCTACAATAAATGTAGATATTCGAGTGGTTATGCTGCTGCAGTCCAGGTTGCCCTCCCTCCAATCTCCTCTATCTAACAAGGCTTTTATTATACCTCCATGTACATCAACCTTTGGGATGCATGTCTATATGGTGTATTTGCTTACAACTAGTACTATTGTTTTCCACTAAGGTATGTTTTGCAAGCTGCTTATTTTGCCGCCTTAGTTTGGGGCACCTGACATCTGGGGCAAGAAAAACTGAAGAAAATGGCGTCGGCTGCCTCTTTTATACCCCTTCTGCACTGACATCAGGGAAGAAGCGACGACAACCGACGCCGGACCAGGGCTTTGGAATTCAAGCCGACTGCAGGGACCGAATGACGGCAGGAAAACCCAAGTGTGATGACTGCAGCAGCATAACCACTCTAACATCTACATTTATGGTAGGTACAAAACTGTACTTTCTCCTTTACTGTACATAAAATGTATGTATGTGTGTGTGTGTGTGTGTGTATGTATATATATATATGTATATATATATATATATATATATATATTTCATGACTTCCCATTAAGGGGGGCACCTGACATCTGGGAAAAGAAACTGATGTAATGGTGTCGGCTGCATGCATTATACCCCTGACTACCTGACGTCACAGATGATGAGGCAGCAACCGACGCAGGACCCCAGATTTTGATAATCAGGCCGACTGAGGGCTACTGCAAGCAGATAACCTAAATGTGATGACTGCAACAGTGAATACACTCGAAAGTCTACATTTATGGTAAGTGTGCACAAGTGTACTTTTCCCCTCCCTCCTCCTTTGCCTAGACGTTCTGCTTTGGAACAGGAATCTTAAGAAAAAGAAGCTTCATCTTCATACAAGTCTCGTGCTTATTCAGCACAAATAGAATCTTCTCTTGAGTTATGGTTCCCTTGAATTAGAATCAAATGGTGGTAACTCCCCTGAGGAAGACATCTGTTTTAGAGAGGGAATTTCCAGACAGAGAGAGAAATTTTTTCAAATGGGAAAGTTCCCAAGTTTCAGAAGTACAGAAGAGGTGCAGATGAACTCCCTTTCCCCTTACGCCATTCCACGTGTTTTGCCTGCCTTACAGGATGTTTTTCTGTCCATTTCCAAAAGCCCCGACTCACAACCTCTTGCTCCAAAAAGACAGGATAGGTTTTACAAGCTCCTAGAGTTCAGCCCATTTCTTTTCGGATGTTCTCCTGCAGATCATGCTATGATCCCAGTGTCTGCAGGTAGACCTTCCAGGTTTCTGCCTTCCACTTCTCACCTTCTCTCTGATAAGGACTGTAAGATGATGGAGAGGCTGGCTAAAAAAGTCTACACATCTTCTACTTTGGTCTCTAGGGCCATTAACTCCCAAACTCATATGTCTGAGTATGTTTTAGCCCTGCTTTCTTAGGCTTGACAGCTGGTGACAGACCTTCCAAGCTCTACAGCCAAGGCAACTTTCTTCCCTTTTGACAACCTCTTCCCAAGCTACATGGAAGATTGTTTTGCTGATGGCCATCACTTCTGCTAGAAGAGTTTCTGAACTTCAAGCCTTGATGTTTTCTCAACCTTTTTTCATTTTCCACACGGATAGTCTCTCTCCACACTAACCCCTCCTTTATGCCTAAAGTGGTTAATACATCCCTTAACCAATCAGTTCATTTACTTATTTTCTGCTCCTCAAAGTTCCAGTGAAAGGGTGCTGCATACCTTGGATGTACATCGACAACTCAGATTTTACCTCGACAAGACCAAGTCCATTAGGAAATCAGAGCAGCTGTTTGCTTTCTTTTTATCCCAGACTGCTTGGAAAACCTGTATTTAAACAAAACATTTCTACTTGGATCTCTAAGGCCATTTCCTTCTGTTATGTTTTCCATGGAAAAATACTGTGTTCCTCAGCAAAAAAACTCCTATAGCTTCACCCAGGGCCGCCTTTGAAGGTTTGGACAGTGCCTGTATTTTGGAGGCAGCTACATGGTCTTCTGTCCACACTTACACCACGCATTACAAGCTGGGATACTATCTCCAGATCCAGAGCAGGCTTTGCCAGGGCAATCCTGCATGGCTTCATGTAGACTTTCTCTTCTCCAACCTCCCTTTTCCTTTCTTGAGCTTTGATATTGTTCTCACAAAACAGCTAGCAAGTATGGCTGATGCAAACGGCCAAACAAACTTGATGTATTCCAAAAGAAAGGTCAGCATCACAAGGACGTAGTAAATGAAGATCAAAAATTTATTAAAATATCACAAATCAGATTGGTTTCGGCATATAGCCTTCATCAGTGAAAACCAAACTGGTAAGCAGTTGCTTTAAATACCGTCAAAACCCAGTCATGTGACATGACTTGCCCTCAAGACAAACATTCATTACTTCATTAATACTTATTTAATTACATTTTGTCATTGAGACCTGGTGCAAAAAGTCCCCCTAGTTTATTAATCCATTTTCTTGCTTTAAAATTCAAAATGGAATGCCATCCTGCTTTAAATAATCTGTTACCCATAATTTTGTCAATCACTGTAAACGTGAACCTGGCAGAAGTGTGCGATTGACCATGTCTATATAGTGCATTCGTAATTCTTTTATTGCTTATGTCACTATGGTGCTCGGACATCCGACACCGCAATGACCTTGAAGTCTGCCCCACATAGGAGGCAGAACAATTGCAGTTGGCCATAGATATCACCCAATCTGACCCACAATTACTTTGAAAATGTATATCAAAAACCTGACCCATATTTTTACTAGTAAACTGTTTAGTCTTGTACATGTACTTACAAAATGTATAAGGTCCACAAGGAAAGGATCCAACAAGTCAGTCTCCTGAAATTGTTGACTGATGACCCATCTGAGCACCCTTGTTGAATTTTTATAATGTGCAAAATACAAGCTCAAAGTTTTCCCTCTACGAAAAGAGAATTGGCATCTCTTAGGAAAAATTAAACCCAATTCATTATTAGTTGTAAGAATGTTCCAGTGTTTTACGAATCACATCCCTTAATAGGTTTACATTTCTATCATATGTAGTGAACATTCTGATAGCTTCTGACCCGTCCCAATTGTGTTTAGATTTATATTGTAGTAAGTCAGATCTCGGTTGATTTAGATGCCCATTCTCTTGCTCTGAACACGTCCCCGTGTTTGTATCCCCTATCCAGAAATCTACATGTAAGATCTTGTTTAGATGTATTGAAGTCTTCATCAGATGAACAAATTCTTCTAATTCTCAAAAATTTAGATTTTGGAATATTCCTGACAGTATGGCTGGGATTGGAGGCTGCACGCATACAACAGATTATTGTATTGTGGATATTTCCTATAAACTAATGTGCACAACGTATGATCCTGTTGATGCAAAATCTTAACATCCAAATAATTTCCTCTGACTATAAGTAAGGGTAAATACAATACCTCACTTATTCTCATTGATATATTGGATAAATTCCAATAAGTTATCAATGTTCCCTCGCCACACCAACCAGCAGTCCAGGAATAGTCTCCATATATCAATTTCTGGCAAGAAGATATTATGAGAGTCTTTACTTCTGGCCCTGATATATGGCAGTAAGGGTTGTAGACACTAAGTGAGAAACACGTGTAAAGGCTCTGTGAGAGACCCAATTCCCGACACAATAGGTATTCCAGGAGGCTGGTTCAAATCTTTATGAATCTTAGGAAGGAGATATAAATGTTGCTTGCCAGGCTCGTTTACCTTAAGGTGTTGTCTGACTGTTTCACTAATTATACTATATATCTACCGCTTTCCCTAAAAATGAATCAATCTCCTGTTTGAAATTGGGGGTGGGATCAATCGGCTTACTCATGTAATGCAGGGGGTTAGTAAGTTGCCTATTTCCCTCAGCCCAGTAATAATTGGAATCCATAATGACGACCGCCCCACCCTTATCTGCCGGTAGAATGGTAATATCAGTGTTGTCCTGAAGTTCCGTAAGTGCTTGTTGCTCACCTTTATGGATGTTCATCGTGTTTTACTGATGTTCTTCGTCTCACATTGCTGCAGTCATGACCTGTGGGTAGTCCGCTGTCCTCGGTCGGCCCGAATACCAAAGGGCTAGGCTGGCGTCGGTCATTGTCGCTTAGAGCTGACGTCAGTACGCAGTAGTACTTAAGCGCATGACCGACACCATATCCCCAGTCTTTCTTGCCGCGTGGTCCGAAGCAGAAGCAGTGTTTGCGAGTGCCGTTCGGCGTTCTGAAATTTTCATTTACCGAGTTTCAGACCAAAGACCAAGTTGGGCTAAGTACCCCGTTGGGGAAATTTTTGTTTTTTCTTGCCTCAGTTATCCGGATGTCAGAAAAAGTTAATAATTGCATTTCTTGTGGGAAACAGATACCTCATAGGGATTATCATTCTCTCTGTATTCCTTGCTTAGGGCCTGAGCACGACGTAGTTGGGTGTCGCTTTTGTGCTAGATTTAATAAGCGCACCATTAAGCGAAGGTTAGACTGTGCCAGGCTTGTTTTCGGTAAGCGGTGTAACTATAACATGCCGTCGGATCCTCCGACGCCCGCTACCGCTAAGAAGCTTAAGGATAAATCTTTGAGATCTAAACCGGATGAGTCGTCCGTTGCGGACGCCGGTTCTTCGGAGCCTCCGGTGGAATCTATGGATCCTGCCGAGGTTTCGGCTGAATCCCAGGGGGATCCTTTACTTTTACAGGAGTTGGCCTCTCAGGAGTTAGGACAGGCCGAGGGTGCTTCTCAGGTTTCAGTAGTTCCATCCTTACAAAAGGTTATTAGGCATTCTACTTCTGTGGCTAAAGGCCATGCTAAGGCCAAACCTGGTCTTGTTGGACCTGGTCATTCTTCTAGCTCTCCAGCCCCTGTTCCCAAAAAACATATGTTGAAAATGGCGGAGGACTTGATTACTTTGATCCGGGGTTCTATGCCCCCCCCAGAGAAAAGGCCTAGGGTGGAGGCAGATTTAGAGGGAATGGATCATTCCTCGGACTACTCTGATTCCTCAGCTGAAGAAATTCAGGATTTTCCTTCCTATTCTGATTCGGATGCAGAGGACTCCTGTCCTTCTGCTTCTCCTCCAGAAGATTTTTCATTTTCTGAAACTTTACATACCATGAGGGAGCATTTCAAGTGGGAAGGTCAGGATTTTTCAGATTCTCGGAAAAGGCTTAGGGAATTTTTGTTTCTGCCACAACATAGGCCCTTGGCTATTCCTCCTGTCTTAGATGTTGTTCAGGATGTTTTTTCTGAATCTTCCCTTAATCCTGATTCTCTGCCTCCGGCCCCTGTTAAGCCTGACAGGTATTACAGAGTTCCAGAGGCACATAAGTACTTGTATAAGAGTCCTAGGGCTGATCCGGAAACCATTATTCAAGGCCCTAAGGGTGTTAGGGCTTCTCTGGCTAAAAATCCAGTCCCTTTGGATAAAGATTCTAGGGCGTTAGACAGGTGGGGGAAAAAAGTGTACACCTCCTCTACGTTAGCTATGAGGGCTTTGAATTGCCAATTTCATATGCTGAAGTATCAGAACTTTTTATTAGGCCAGTTGAAATCTAAGGTGGATGCTTTATCTGAGGGTATAGAGTGTAAGGAGCTACAGGAGTTGGTTCATGCATCAGATCAAGTTGGCAAGCATTCTTTGCAGTGTGGTTTTGATGCTCTTCAGGCTTCTTCTAGGGTGGCTGCTACAGGTTCAGTTATTCGTAGACATGCCTGGCTTAAGGATCAAAATTTGTCAGAACATGTAAAGGCTCGAATTTTGGATGCTCCTCTTCAATCTGAAGTTCTTTTTGGTCCTCCTGTGGAATCAGTTTTGAAAAAGATGGAAGATAAGGCTAAGTCTATGCAGACGGTCAAGGATTTTTTGCAGGTGCAGCCCCCTAAGTTTAGTAGGAATTGGCCTGCTAGGGGATGGTCTTATCCTTCTTCGGATTTTCAGCATAAGGGCAGGTCTAGACGTGGTAGAGGCAGGGCTCACGCTCAGGGTTCCTTCAGACCTAGGACTTGGAGTTCTCCTGCACAGTCTTCTGGTGAGGGCAGGGGTCAGCCCTTTCGTAAGCAGACCCAATGACCTGTATCTTCCGCTGCCAGACCCTCCCTTGCTGGCAGCTCCTCTAGGAGGAAAGTTGGGACTTTTCAAAGAAAACTGGAATTTGATCACCCAAGGCAAATGGGTGTTGAATATAATAAATCAAGGTTACAAGTTTTATTTTCACACTTTTCCTCCTTTCAAAGGTATGCCGGATGTGCCTCCTCAGCAAAGGCTGGAGGCTCAGAAGCAGATTTCTTTACTTTTACAGATGGAGGCAATTCAGGTGGTCCCTCCTTCAGAAGTAGGCCTAGGATTTTATTCCCGTTTATTCCTGGTGCCAAAGAAAGGAAACACTTGGAGGCCAATTCTGGATTTGTCCATTCTCAACACCTACCTAGAAATTCCAAAGTTCAAGATGTTAACATTACAACAACTTCTGCCTATGATAGGCAAAGATCATTGGATTGTAACCCTGGATCTCAAAGAGGCCTATCTTCACATCCCTATCAAGCCCAGCTGCAGGAGATTCCTGAGATTTCGGGCTGGTACTTCACATTATCAATTCTCTGCATTGCCCTTTGGCTTATCTACTGCGCCCAGGGTGTTCACAAAAGTTCTGGCTCCTGTGATTGCTTTCTTCAGACAGGGAGGAATACAAATTTATCCTTATTTGGACGATTGCCTGATTCTTGCTCAAAGACAAAGACAAATTACTACAGCATCTCCAGTATGTAATGACAGTTTTAAGGTGCCTGGGGTATACTGTGAACGAAATAAAGTCCAGTCTAGTGCCCTCTCAGGACATGTGCTTTCTGGGTGTGAGACTGAATACAGCCTCTCAGATGGCATTTCTGACCCCGGACAAACAAAGAACTCTTCCTCTCTACTTCCAGCAGTTATCAGTAACGTCCAGGCTGACTGCAAGGACAGTCCTTCAAGCCTTGGGGTTCATGGCATCTTGCATTCTAGTACTTCCCAATGCCAAATTGCATATGAGGAAGCTACAATGGTATCTCAAAAGTGTGTGGGCTCAACACTGCCACAGTTTGGACACTGTCATTCGGATTATACCTTGCATCCAGAAAGAATTACTTTGGTGGGCTCAGGAATGTCACCTAAACAAGGGACTCTGTGTCCAGACCAGAGGCGAGTCAGATCCTAACGACGGATGCCTCTGACTTGGCTTGGGGAGCGCACTTCAATGGAAAATGGATACAAGACATGTGGCCTCCCAAACTACTACATTTGCATATCAACATGAAGGAGATGTTAGCAGTTCAATTTGCTTTGATGGCATTCAAGGAACTCCTTCAGCCAGGACAGGTGTTGATACAAACAGACAACACAACAGTCATGTGGTACATCAACAAGTAGGGGGGATCCCATTCCTACCCTCTTTGCAGACAAGCAATGATTTTATGGGAGACTGCTCTGGGTTTGCGAATCAATCTTCAAGCATGGTTTCTGCCAGGAGCACAGAACTCACTAGCAGATATTTTGAGCAGACAAATGGTGGATCCCCACGAGTGGAAACTGGATCCTCAGATTTTCAAACAATTGACTGTGGCTTGGGGAACTCCAGACATAGATCTCTTCGCTTCCCCACTGAATTTTCAACTTCCAAAATTTTGCACAAAGATGTTCCACCCAGATGCCTGGAAAGTGGATGCTCTGTCTTTCAGTTGGAACAACCTTCACGTTTATGCTTTTCCTCCTCTGCCTCTTCTCCCCAAGGTACTCTTGAAAGTCAGACGGGACAAGCCTTGCATGATTCTAATAGCACCAGACTGGCCACGTCAACATTGGTATCCTCTGCTAAGGAGTTTAATCCAGGAGCCTCCTTGGCCTCTGCCACAGATTCCTCATTTGTTGTCCCAGTCAAACAATCATTTTCTCAATGTTCAGGTGCAGTCCCTCCATCTGACAGCCTTGCGTATTCTGTGATGGAGCCGGTGGGGTCTCAGCTTCCTCAACAGGTTTTAGATGTCATTTTGGAAGCTAGGCGGCCTAGCACTAGAAAAGTTTATGCTGATAAATGGAAGAGATTTTTTCTTTGGAGCACTGCAAAGGGTTTTGATGTTTCAGTGCCTAATTTGAGTTTTGCACTACAGTGCCTTACTGAATTACTGGACAAGGGTTTGTCATTCTCTTCTGTGAAGGTTCATGCTGCAGCCATTTCTGCTCACTATGATTGTGACCCTCCTTTATTTTCCCATCCTTTGTTCAAACAATTTCTTAGAGGGGCAAAGAATATAAGACCCTCACGTAGAGCTCCTACTCTTTCCTGGGATCTCAATTTTGTTTTGGAGAAACTTACTTTACCTCCTTTTGAACCTGCAGCTACGTCTGAACTGAAGTTTTTGTCTTGGAAGACTGCTTTTTTGTTGGCCATTACTTCTGCCAGGAGGGTATCTGAATTGCAGGCTCTCATGGCAGTTGAACCTTTTTTGATATTCCATAAGGATAGAGTTTCTTTGCGGACTAACCCTACTTTTATGCCTAAAGTGATTTCTAGTGTGGCCTTGAATCAGTCTATTCATTTGCCTACCTTTTATGCTGAACCCCAAAATAAAGGGGGAAAAGTCTTGCATTCTTTGGATATCCATAGGCCAGTTACGTTACTACTTGAACAGAACTAAGGAGTTCAGACAGACTCAACAGTTGTTTGTTTCTTTTGCTTTGAGTTCACAGGGGAAAGCTGTTTCTAAGCAGACTATTTCAAAGTGGATTGGTCATTGTATTGCCTTTTGTTATTCTCATCATGGGAAGGATGTCCCTTCTGGGATCAGGCCTCATTCTACTAGGGCTACTGCCACTTCTACTGCTTTTTTGA
This sequence comes from Protopterus annectens, assembly GCF_019279795.1. Taxonomy (NCBI): domain Eukaryota; kingdom Metazoa; phylum Chordata; order Ceratodontiformes; family Protopteridae; genus Protopterus; species Protopterus annectens. The sequence continues at coordinate 1,291,783,234 of NC_056726.1, read as the reverse complement.
GGGGTGTAGCTACTAAGGATATTTTGGAAGCAGCTACTTGGAGTTCTGTACACACTTTCACTAAGCATTACCATCTCCCTCTCTATTCCAAGTCCAGGGCTGGGTTTGCCACTGCAGTTTTACAGGGCATGTTAGCAGCCCCTAATTCTTTGTAATTTGCCAGCCTCCCTTTTCCTTTGCTTTGGGATTCTACCCACAGGTCATGACTGCAGCAATGTGAGACGAAGAACATAGTACAGGATGTCCTTCAAGGATGCATCTGCAGTCCTAACGTGGGTTGTCCTGGCCTCAGGCAGCCCTTCGGTCGGCCGGATTCCAAAGTCTGGGTCTGGCCTCGGCTGATGTCGCACTTCACCCGACGTCATAGCTGCAGTTCAGCGGGTATAAAGGCATCAGCCGACGCCATTTTCCCCAGTCTTTCTTGCCGCGTGGCGCCCGAAGCAGAAGCTGTTCGCAAGTGCCGTTCGGTCAGAACCAGAGATTGCTACTACCGAAGACTTCTAAAAAGCTAAGTACCCCGTTGGGGACTCTTTCTTGCCTCAGCCGATGTCAGAAAAAGTGAATAACTGTTTAACTTGTGGGAAACAAATACCTCATAAAGATTTCCACTCTTACTGCCTACCTTGTTTAGGCCCAGACCACGACGTAGCAGCTTGTCTAGCCTGTGCTTCCTTCAACCGACGGACACTTAGATGTCGGTCGGAGTTTGCAGAGGAGTTTTTCGGCTCCGCTTTTGCTTATATCATGCCGTCGGAGACTCCGACTTCACATTTAGCTAAAAAGCGTAAGGAAAAGGGCCGACACTCGTGGTCCGCGAAAGCATGCCTCCTTCTACCGAGGCCTCTTCCAGCATGGCTGAATCTGCTACGGAAAATCCACCTGCTCTTACAGTTTCTCAGGATTTATCAGATACTATCCCCTTAGATGTATCTACCCCTGCATCCATGTCAATTAAGGCTTTTGCCAGGGCTAAAGCAGCTAAATCTTCAAAGGCCGTGCCTGCTAAAACCCCCTCTCACAGGCCTAGCTCTAATACTTAAATGCTTAGTCTAGCAGAGGATCTCATTTCTTTGATCAGGGGAACCCAGTCTCACCCTGACAGGGCCTCTCACCCACCTCCAGAGAAGAGGCCTAGAGCAGAGCCCCCTGAGCCAGTTTCTTCAGATTTCTCCTCTGATGATTCAGAAAATACAAATCCTCCAGAAGGCCCTTATTCTCCATATGAGGACTCTGATGCAGAGGATTCCATACCTTCTGCCTCTCCTCCTGAGGAATTTTCTTTTGGGGAAATCTTGCATGCTATGAGGGAACAATTTCAATGGCAGGGCCAGGATTTTTCAGACTCTAGGAAAAGGCTTAGGACCTTTTTACATTTACCACAGCATAGGCCTTTAGCTGTTCCTCCAGTACTTACAGTTGTGGATGATGCATTTAATGATGTTTGTACTGCCCCTGACTCACTGCCTCCGGCCCCTTCTAAGCCCGACAGATACTACAGGGTTCCGGACACACATTATCATTTGTATAAGGCTCCTATTGCAGATCCTGAAACTATTTCACAGGGCCCCAAAGCTGTAGCAGCTGTCTCTGCCAAAACCCCCTCCCCTCTGAAAGAGAATCTAGGGCATTGGAGAGATGGGGTAAAAAATATAAGGCTCCTATTGCAGATCCTGAAACTATTTCACAGGGCCCCAAAGCTGTAGCAGCTGCCTCTGCCAAAAACCCCCTCCCCTCTGAAAGAGAATCTAGGGCATTGGTGAGATGGGGTAAAAAAGTTTATACTTCTGCTACTCTTTCGGCTAGGGCCTTAAACTGTCAATTCCACATGATTCAGTATCAGGAATTTCTGTTAGATCAGCTCACTAAAAAACTGTCCTCGCCTGAGCCTTTAGACCGTAAGTCACTTCAGGATTTGGTGCATAACACTCAGCAGGTCAGTAATCATTCCTTAAAATGCGGCTATGATGCACTGGAGGCTTCCTTTAGATCAGGTATAACTGGTACAGTGATCAGAAGGCATGCATGGTTAAAAGAGCAATCCTTACCAGACCATGTAAAGTCAAAGCTTCTAGATGCTCCCATGGAAAAGCACAGTTTGTTTGGTTCCCCTGCACAGCAAGTGTTGAAGAAGGTGGAAGAAAAAGCTAAATCTGTCCAGACAGTCAAGGATTTCTTACAGATCCAGCCTCCGAGATTTAGTAGGAACTGGCCTTCCAAGAATTGGTCCTTTCCAGACACCACCAGAGCACAGAGAAGCAGAAATAGACGCCCTAGAGGCAGAGGTCAACCCAGAGGTGCCTACAGGGGACGTCAGTGGCAACCTAACAGCCAGAGAAGTACTGCCACAGATCCAGCCACTACCACTTCCACAGGACAATCACAGTGACTTGGCTCTGAAACCGCCTACCAGGGAACAACTGGGAGCACCATTAGGCGGAAAGCTAGCCTTATTTTCAGTAAATTGGCATTACATTACAGGAGACAAATGGATTTTACAGACAATAGACAAAGGCTACAGGTTTCACTTCCATACTCTTCCAAGGAAGAGAGGAATGCCAAACCTACCTCCAAACCAAAGGACAAACGCTCTACAGCAAATAGACCACTTACTAAGGATGAGAGCTATAGAAAAGGTACCGGCTATGGAACAAGGACAAGGATTTTATTCAAGGCTTTTCCTGGTACCAAGAAAGGAAAACCAATGGAGACCTATCCTCGACCTGTCCGCTCTAAACACATATCTCATTGTTCCAAAATTCAAGATGCTGACCCTACAGCAACTTCTTCCCATGCTGGGCAAGGAGTCTTGGCTGGTGACTCTGGATCTCAAGGAGGCATACCTGCACGTCCCCATACGACCAAATTGCAGAAGATACCTCAGATTTCTTGCAGGATCAGAGCATTATCAATTCTCAGCATTGCCTTTTGGCTTATCTACTGCCCAGAGTATTCACGAAATGCCTGGCATCAGTAATTGCTCATTGCAGGCTTCAGGGAATTCAAATTTATCCATACCTGGACGACTGCCTGTTACAAGCGGACAGCAAAGACAAATTAACAAAAGATTTGAAAAAGGTTATTCACCTGCTGCAAGCCCTGGGATACACAGTCAACACAAAAAAGTCAAGGCTGATACCATCCCAAAGGATAACCTTCTTGGGTGCAGAACTGGACACATCAAACCAGATGGCATTCCTCACAGCAGAAAAACAGAAGCAGCTACCACTCTATTTCATGGCATTAACAACGCAGAACCAGCTAACTGCAAGGAAAATCCTGCAAGCCCTGGGTTACATGGCATCCTGCATAATACTAATCCCACATGCCAGACTACATATGAGGAAGTTGCAATGGTACCTGAGGAATTTATGGTCTCAGCACAAGCACAGCCTAGAAACCCAAATTCCAATAATTCCATGCCTGAAGCAAGAATTCCAGTGGTGGGCCCAGGCCTGTCAATTGAACAAAGGACTGCCCTTCCACAGGCCTCACCCAAGCCAGACTATCACCACGGACGCCTCAGACCTCGGTTGGGGGGCACACATGGTGGACAAGTGCATACAGGGCTTATGGACTCACGACCAGATGAACCTACACATAAATCAAAAAGAGATGCTGGCAGTAAAACAGGCAATTCAGACATTCAGACCACTTCTTCAACAGGGTCATTTGCTGATAAGGACGGACAACACCACAGTTATGTGGTATATCAACAAGCAGGGAGGCACACATTCATATCCTCTATGCCGCATGGCAATGGACCTCTGGAATGTGGCCCTGAGCCTCAACATTCAGCTCCAGGCCATATTTGTGCCAGGAAATGAAAATATACTAGCAGACATCTTAAGCAGAACCACCACGGATGCCCACGAATGGATGCTGCATCCAGACATCTTCAAAACCATCACAAGGAAATGGGGACTGCCAGAAATAGACCTGTTCGCATCCCCACACAACCAGCAATTGAAAAAATTCTGCACAAGAACATACCACCCACTTGCTTGGAAGGTGGACTCCCTATCTTTCAGTTGGGAAAACCTGACAGCATATGCATTCCCACCTCTTCCTTTGATGCACAAAGTGCTACTGAAGATCAAAGAAGATCACCCGAGGATCATCTTGATAGCTCCAGACTGGCCGAGACAACATTGGTACCCACTACTGAGGAGTATGTCCCGGGAACACGCATGGCCTCTACCCCTACTACCTCTACTGCTAACACAGAACAACTTCAAAATCATGCATCCAAACTTGAAAACACTGCAACTAGCTGCTTGGAACATTATATAAGGCAAAATAACCCAGATTTATCTCAAAGGGTTAAAGACATTATCTTGGAGGCTCGCAGACCCTCAACAAGGAAAACTTATTCAGCAAAATGGAAAAGATATCTCATTTGGAGTGCAACAAAAGGAGTAGATGCATCATTGGCAAACATAGCTAACATCCTGGAATACTTAGCAGAGCTTTTCCACACTGGTCTGTCTTACTCCTCCATTAAGATTCATGCATCAGCAATTTCAGCAGAATACAACATGGATCCTCCAGTCTTTTCTCAACCTCTACTCAGGCAGTTTCTCAGAGGTATTAAAAATGTAAAGCCACCAAGGAAACCTCCATTGCCTGCATAGGACTTGAATTTTGTGTTAGAAAAGTTGACACTTCCCCCTTTTGAACCAGCAGCAACAGCAGAATTACAGTACTTATCTTGGAAGACTGCATTCCTGCTGGCAATCACTTCAGCTAGAAGGGTTTCTGAATTACAAGCATTAATGGCAGTACAGCCCTTCCTTATCTTCCATCAGGATAGAGTGTCCATAAGAACTAATCCTACCTTTATGCCAAAGGTGGTCTCCAGGGTATCATTAAATCAAGCAATACACCTACCAACTTTCTTCCCCAACCCACAGAACAGGGGGGAAAGATTGCTGCATACCTTGGATGTACACAGACAATTGCGCTACTACCTGGACAGAACCAAGAACAATAGAAAAACTGACCAGCTTCTGGTAGCATATGCAACAGGAATGGAAGGAAAAGCACTTTCAAAACAAACAATCTCAAAATGGATAGGAAATTGCATTAGATTTTGTTACTCTTTTCATGGAAAGGCAACTCCAGAAAACATCAGACCTCACTCCACAAGGGCTACAGCCACTACTACAGCTTTCTTACGAGGAGTGGCTACCAAAGACATTTTAGAGGCTGCAACTTGGAGCTCCGTGCATACATTTGCCAAGCATTATAATCTACCTTTATACTCCAGATCCCAAGCAGGTTTTGCCACTGCTGTTTTGCAAGGGATCTTAACTACACCATAAACTCTTAGTGCCTCCTCCCCCAGTTTGGCTATGGTATTCTACCCATTTGTTAGGACTGCAGATGCATCCTTGAAGGACGTAGTACAGATGTTCTTCATCTCACATTGCTGCAGTCCTTACACTTGGGTAGTCCGCTGTCCTCGGTCGGCCCGAATATCAAAGTGTAAGGCTGACGTCAGTCAAGGCGCATTAGACTGACATCAGGACGTCAGGGTACAAAGGCGCATGACCGACGTCATATCCTCAGTCTTTTTTGCCGCATGGTCCGATGCAGAAGCAGCGTTGCAAGTGCCGTTCGGCGTTCTGAAATTTTTCAATGGAGTTTCAGACCGAGTCAAAGTTGGCTAAGTACCCGTTGGGAATATTTTAGTTTTTTCTTGCCTCAGTGGTTTACCGGATGTCAGAAAAAGTGAATAACTGTATTTCTTGTGGGAAACAGATACCGCATAGAGATTATCATACTTTGTGTATTCCTTGTTTAGGGCCTGAGCACGGCGTTGTTGGGTGTCGCTTTTGTGCTAGATTCAATAAGCGCACTATTAAGAGAAGGTTAGATTGTGCCAGGTTAGTCTTCGGGAAGCGGTGCAATTATAATATGCCGTCGGATACTCCGGCGCTTCTTCGAAGAAGCGCAAGGACAAAGCAGCTAAGCCTAGGAAGAAGAGCCGTCCGTGCGGACGCCGGTTCTTTAGAGGTGTCGGTGGAGCCGGGGTTCCGCGGAGGTTTCTCTGGAGTCCCAGGGGGAGACTTTGTTATTGCAGGATGTGGCCTCTCAGGAGGCAGGTCAGGCTGAAGGGGCTTCTCAGGTTACTGTACTCCCTTCCCTTCCTAGGGTGGTTAGGCCCTCTCCTTCTGTTTCCAAGGCCTCTCCCAGAGGCAGGCCAGGTTTAGCTTCAGTTGGTGTCACCCCTAGTTCTTCAGGTTCTGTGCCCAAGAAGCATATGCTTAAAATGGCAGAAGATTTGATTACTTTGATTAGAGGTTCTTTGCCCCCTCCTGATAAGAGACCTAGGGTGGAACCTGAGTTGGGCAGTTTTGAGCAGGCTTCGGATGTTTCAGAGTCTTCGGCTGAAGACTTGCAGGAGTATTCTCCTTATTCTGATTCTGATGTGGATGATTCTACTCCTTCTGCTTCTCCTCCTGAAGATTTTTCTTTTTCAGAGACTCTTCATTCCATGAGGGAGCATTTTAAGTGGGAAGGTCAGGACTTCTCTGATTCCAGGAAAAGGCTTAGGGAATTTTGTTTTACCCCAGCATAGGCCTTTGGCTATACCTCCTGTTCTGGATGTTGTGGAAGATGTGTTTGCAGAGGCTTCTCTTAATCCTGATTCTTTACCTCCTGCTCCTGTTAAACCGGATAGGTATTACAGGGTGCCTGAAGCTCATAAGTATCTTTTTAAGAGTCCTAGGGCGGACCCAGAAACTGTTAGTCAGGGGCCTAAGGGTGTTAAGGCTTCTGTTGTTAAAAATCCGGTTCCTCCAGATAAAGAGGCCAGGGCTTTGGATAGATGGGGAAAGAAAGTCTATACTTCTTCCACCCTAGCTATGAGGGCTTTGAATTGCCAGTTTCACATGTTGAAGTACCAAAACTATCTACTTTCTCAATTGAAGTCTAAGGTAGATGCTCTGGCGGAAGGTATTGAGTGTAAAGAGTTACAAGATTTAGTACATGTTTCTGAACAGGTGGGTAAGCATTCTTTGCAATGTGGTTTTGATGCTGTACAGGCCTCGTCTATGGTGGCTGCTACTGGGTCAGTTCTTCGCAGCACGCCTGGCTGAGGGATCAGAATTTATCTGACCATGTTAAGACAAGGATTTTAGATGCTCCTTTACAATCTGATGTGTTGTTTGGTTCACCTGTTGAGGCAGTCTTAAAGAAAATGGAAGACAAGGCTAAGTCTATGCAGACTGTTAAAGATTTTTTGCAGGTTCAGCCTCCGAAGTTTAGTAGAAATTGGCCTACCAAGGGGTGGACGTATCCTTCTTATGATTCCCAGTCTAGGGGTAGATCTAGACGTGGTAGGGGCAGAGCTCAGGGCTCTTTCAGGCCTAGAACAGGGAGTTCACCTGCACAGTCTTGGTGAGGGCAGGGGTCAGTCCTTTCGTAAACAGACCCAATGACCTACCTTTTCAGCTGCCAGAGCCTTCTCGCCTGGCAGCACCTTTGGGAGGAAGGTTGGCACTTTTCAAGGAAAATTGGAGTTTAATTACCCAAGACAGATGGGTATTGGATATCATACACCAAGGTTACAGGTTTTATTTCCATACCTTGCCTCCTTTCAAAGGCATGCCAGACGTTCCTCCTCAGCAAAGAATAGAGGCTCACAAACAAATTTCTCTGTTACTTCAAATAGGGGCCATACAGCCGGTCCCTATGCCAGAAATGGGCCTAGGATTTTATTCTCGCCTGTTCCTAGTACCAAAGAAGGGGAACACGTGGAGACCAATTTTGGATTTATCTATCCTCAACACTTATCTGGACATTCCCAAGTTCAAAATGTTGACGTTACAACAGCTTTTACCTCTGCTGGGCAAAGATCATTGGATGGTAACTTTGGATCTCAAGGAGGCTTACCTTCATGTTCCTATCAGACTGAGTTGCAGAAAGTATCTGTGTTTTCGGGCTGGGACTTCTCATTATCAGTTCTCTGCATTGCCCTTTGGCTTATCTACTGCCCAGAGTGTTCACGAAAGTTCTGGCTCCAGTGATAGCTTTCTTCAGGCTAAAAGGAATACAGATCTATCCTTATTTGGACGATTGCCTGATTCTGGCTCAAGGAAGGACGAGCTTCTTCATCATTTGGAATATGTGATAGCAGTGCTAAGATGCCTGGGGTATTCTGTGAACGAAATAAAGTCCAGTCTAGTACCCTCTCAGGACATGTGCTTTCTGGGTGTAAGACTGAATACAGCATCCCAGATGGCCTTTTTGACCCCGGACAAACAAAAGAATCTTTCCCTTTACTTTCATCAGTTGTCTCATCAGTCCAGGCTGACTGCAAGGACAGTCCTTCAAGCCTTGGGGTTCATGGCATCTTGTATTCTGGTGCTTCCCAATGCCAAACTGCATATGAGGAAGCTACAATGGTATCTCAAAAACGTATGGACACAGCACTGCCAGGATCTGGACACTGTCATTCAAATAATACCTTGCATTCAAAAGGAATTTTTATGGTGGGCTCAGGAATGTCACCTAAACAAGGGACTCTCTGTGACCCGGCCAGAGGCGAGTCAGATTCTAACGACAGATGCCTCAGACAAAGCTTGGGGAGCTCATCTAAATGGAAAGTGGATACAAGACAAGTGGCCTGCCAGACTACTACATCTACATATCAACTTGAAGGAGATGTTAGCAGTCCAGTTTGCATTGATAGCTTTCAAGGATTTACTTCTTCCAGGACAGGTGTTGATTCTAACAGACAACACAACTGTCATGTGGTACATCAACAAGCAAGGGGGAACACATTCTTATCCTCTATGCAGGCAAGCAATGATTTTGTGGGAGACTGCTCTCAGTTTATAGCTACATCTTCAGGCAAGGTTTCTGCCGGGAGCACAGAACTCCTTAGCAGATGCGTTGAGCAGACGAATTATGGATCCCCACGAGTGGAAATTGGATCCTCATGTATTTCAGAAATTGACAGTGTCATGGGGAACTCCAGACATAGATCTGTTCGCTTCTCCACTAAACCACCAGCTGCCAAAGTTTTGCACGAAAAGGTTTCATCCCACAGCTTGGAAAGTGGATGCTCTTTCTTTCAATTGGAGCAATCTTCATGTGTATGCCTTTCCACCTCTGCCTCTCCTCCCAAAGGTACTTCTAAAGGTCAGACAGGACAAGCCAAAGATGATTTTAATAGCTCCAGATTGGCCTCGATCGACAGCACTGGTACCCATTACTGAGAAGTCTGGTACGGGAGCCTCCATGGCCTTTGCCTTCGATTCCACACCTGTTGTCTCAGGAGGACAGTCATTTACTCCATGTCAAGCTTCACTCTCTTCACCTAACAGCCTGGCATATTCTGTTTTGAACCATAGAGGGTCTCAACTTCCACAGCAAGTTTTGAATGTTATTTTGGAAGCTTAGAAGGCCTAGTACAAGGAAAGTGTACGCAGATAAATGGAAGAGATTTTTATTTTGGAGTACAGCAAAGGATTTTGATGTTTCTGAGCCTAATTTAAGTATGGCTCTTCAATATCTTACTGAGTTACTGGACAAAGGTTTGTCCTTCTCTTCTATTAGGGTTCATGCTGCAGCAATTTCGGCTCACTGTGATTGTGACCCACCATTGTTTTCTCATCCTTTGTTCAAGCAATTTCTTAGAGGGGCAAAGAATATAAGACCCCCACGTAGAGCTCCTACTCCTGCTTGGGATCTCAATTTTGTGTTGGAGAAACTCACTCTACAACCTTTTGAGCCTGCAGCTACTACCGAGTTGAAATATTTATCATGGAAGACTGCTTTTTTGTTGGCCATTACCTCTGCAAGAACGGTTTCTGAATTGCAGGCCCTTATGGCGGTTGAGCCTTTCTTAATTTTCCATAACGATAGGGTATCTTTGCGTACTAATCCTTCCTTTATGCCTAAAGTGGTTTCTAGTGTGGCTTTAAACCAAACTATTCATTTGCCTACTTTTTATGCAAATCCCCAAAATAAAGGGGAAAAGATTTTGCACACTTTAGATGTACACAGGCAGCTGCGATATTATTTGAGCAGAACTAAAGGGATGTCCTTCATGGATGCATCTGCAGTCATAACAACTGGGTTGTCCTGTCGTCAGGCAGCCCTTCAGTCGGCCGGATTCCAAAGTCCGGGTCCGGCTTCGGCTGATGTCGCACTTCACCCGACGTCATCTCTGTTGGTCTTCGGGTATAAAAGCATCAGCCGACGCCATTTTCTTCAGTCTTTCTTGCCGCGTGGCGCCCGAAGCAGAAGCTGTTCGCAAGTGCCGGTCGGTCGGATCCAGAGATTACTTCTACGAATACTACTCAAGACTTCTAAAGCTAAGTACCCCGTTGGGGACTCTTTCTTGCCTCAGCCGATGTCAGAAAAAGTTAATAATTGTTTAACCTGTGGGAAACAAATACCTCATAAAGATTTCCACTCTTACTGCCTGCCTTGCTTAGGCCCAGCCCACGACGTAGCAGCCTGTTCGTCCTGTGCTTCTTTCAACCGACGAACGCTTAGACGTCGGTCTGAGTTTGCAGAACAGTTTTTCGGTTCTGATTTTGCGTACATTATGCCGTCGGATCCTCCGATTACGCATTCTGCCAAAAAACGCAAAGAAAAAGACCGACACTCGCGGTCCGCGGTTTTGGCTGAAACCATGGTTAAGCAAACCGCGAGTGTCTCTGTTTCGGCCGAAACCGAGAAAACTGATCAAAATACAGCTGAATCTACCTCTACAACTGAGGTCCCTGCTAACACTCTTGAATCGGCCTCAGAAATTTTACCCACTACGGTGCTTACCACTGACTTATCAGACACCATTCCCTTGGATGTCTCTACCCCAGCAAGTGGTGCTGCTAGGCCTCCAGCAGCCATGTCCATTAAGGCCTTCGCCAGGGCTAAAGCAGCCAAGACTACTAAAACAGTGCCTGTTAAACCCCCCTCAACCAGGCCCTCTTCCAGTTCTCAAATGCTTACTTTGGCAGAAGATTTAATTTCATTAATTAGAGGATCTCAATCTCACCCAGACAGGGCCTCTCAACCCCCAGAGAAGAGACCTAGGGCAGAGCCCCATGAGCCAGTGTCCTCTGATGATTCTGCTGATGAATCAGACATAACTGACCAGCCAGAGGCTCCTTTCTCCAATTTTGAAGATTCTGATGCTGAAGAATCCATTCCAGCTGCTTCCCCACCAGAAGAATTCTCCTTTGGGGAAACCTTGCATGCCATGCGAGAACAGTTCCAATGGCAGCAACAGGATTTTTCAGACTCCAGGAAAAGACTTAGGACCTTTTTGCACCTTCCACAGCACAGGCCCTTAGCTATACCTCCTGTTCTCTCTGTGGTGGATGATGCTTTCAATGATGTCTGCTCCGCTCCAGACTCTTTACCCCCAGCCCCTGCCAAACCAGACAGATTTTACAGGGTGCCAGATACTCATCACCACCTTTACAAGGCCCCTCTTGCAGACCCGAAACTATTTCCCAGGGTCCCAAGGCAGTAGTCAGCGACCATAGCTAAAACCCTGTTCCTTCTGAAAGGGAAGCAAGGTCATTAGACAGATGGGGTAAAAGGTTTACACTTCAGCCACTCTCTCAGCTAGAGCTTTAAACTGTCAGTTTCACATGATACAATACCAAGAGTTTATGCTTGATCACTTAACTAAAGACCTAACAACTGATGAATCTCTTGATAAGAAATATGTATTAGAAATGGTAAATAACATACAGCAAGTTAGTAACCACTCTTTAAAATGTGGCTATGATGCACTGGAGGCTTCATTTAGATCAGCCATGACTGGCACTGTAATTAGAAGGCATGCATGGCTAAAGGAGCAAGCTTTACCGGATCATGTTAAATCTAAATTGCTAGATGCTCCTATGGATAAAACAAGTTTGTTTGGTACACCTGCCCAGCAGGTTATGAAGACAATGGAAGAAAAGGCAAAATCAGTCCAGACAGTTAAAGATTTCTTGCAGGTTCAACCCCCAAGGTTTAGCAGGAACTGGCCTGCCAAAATTGGTCCTTTCCTGACTCCACAAGACCTCAAAGGGGCAGGAATAGACGTTCCAGAGGCAGAAACCAATCCAGAGGAGGTGCCTACAGAGGACGACAGTGGCAAGGTAACAACAGAGGCACAGACTCAACACCTGCCACTACATCAACACAGCCACAGTGACTTAATCCTAAACCCGCCTACCAGGGAACAAATAGCAGCTCCTCTAGGCGGAAAGCTAACCTTATTTTCAAAAACTGGCACCATATAACAAAGGACAAGTGGATTTTACGAACCATAGATCAAGGTTACCGGTTCCACTTCCACACTTTACCAGACAAAAGAGGAATGCCAAATCTACCTCCAAATCAAAAGACAGAGGCTCTACAACAGATAATGGAGTTAGCAAACATGAGAGCTGTGGAGAAAGTGCCAACAGCAGAGCAAGGAAAGGGGTTCTACTCCAGACTATTCCTAGTTCCAAGAAAGGAAAAAAGTTGGAGACCAATTCTAGACCTGTCCACCCTGAATACTTACATCATTGTCCCAAAATTCAAAATGCTGACCCTACAGCAACTTCTTCCCATGCTGGGCAAGGAGTGTTGGCTGGTAACTCTAGATCTCAAGGAGGCATACCTGCACGTCCCCATTCGACCAATCTGCAGAAGATACCTCAGATTTCTTGCAGGATCAGAGCACTATCAGTTCTCAGCATTGCCCTTTGGCTTATCTACTGCGCCCAGAGTATTCACAAAATGCCTGGCATCAGTAATCGCCCATTGCAGACTACAGGGAATTCAAATTTATCCATACCTGGACGACTGCCTGATACAAGGAGACAACAAAAGCAAGCTGACAACAGATTTACAAAGGGTCATTTACTTGCTTCAAGCACTGGGATACACAGTCAATTTACAAAAGTCAAGACTGATACCATCCCAGACAAGGACTTTCCTGGGAGCGGAATTGGACACAGTAAGACAAATGGCATTCCTAACTACAGAAAAACAAAAGAACTCCCTCTTTACTTCTTGGCACTAACAAAACTGAACAAGTTAACAGCAAGAAAGGTACTGCAGGCCTTGGGTTTCATGGCATCATGCATAATCTTGGTTCCATTTGCCAGACTACATACGAGAAAACTACAGTGGTACCTAAAGAATTTATGGTCCCAACACAGACACAGCCTAGAAACGGAAATCCCACTAATACCATGCTTAAAACAGGAGTTCCTATGGTGGGCTCAGGCATGCCAGTCAAACCCAGGCCTGCCCTTTCGCAGGGTCAAGCAAGCCAGACCATCACAACAGATGCTTCAGACCTAGGATGGGGGGCGCATATGCTGGACAAATGCGTACAAGGATTGTGGACACAGGACCAACTTCACCTGCACATCAACCTAAAAGAAATGCTGGCAGTAAAACTGGCAATCCAAAAGTTCAGACCATTTCTCAAGGAGGACCACTTGATGATAAGGACAGACAACACCACAGTCATGTGGTACATCAACAAACAGGGAGGCACTCATTCTTACCCCCCTATGCAGAATGACTTTGGAGCTGTGGACCCTGGCACTCAGCTACAACATCCAGTTACAGGCAATATTTGTGCCAGGAAAAGAAAACTTTCTAGCAGATATGTTAAGCAGGACCACATCGGATGCCCACGAATGGCAGCTGCACCCGGATATCTTCAAGACCATCTCGAAGAAATGGGGAATGCCTCAGATAGATCTATTCGCATCACCTTTCAATCACCAGCTCAAAAATTCTGCACAAGGACATTCCACCCACTAGCATGGAAAGTGGACTCGCTCTCCTTCAGCTGGAAAGGCCTAACAGCATATGCATTCCCACCTCTTCCCTTGATACATAAAGTACTACTAAAAATCAAGGAGGAACGTCCAAGGATAATCCTGATAGCTCCAAACTGGCCAAGACAGCATTGGTACCCACTGCTGAGGAGCATGTCTCGAACAATATGTGGCCAATACCCCTGATGCCTTTGATGCTAACTCAGAACAACTTCAGCACCATGCATCCAAACCTAAAAACGCTGCAACTGACTGCATGGAACATCACATAGCAGTTGCTAATACAGAACTTTCACAAAGAGTTAAAGACATTATTCTTGAAGCACGCAGGCCTTCAACTAGAAGGAATTATGCTGGGAAATGGAAAAGGTTTGTCATTTGGAGTTCTGAAAGAGGAAAAGATGTATCAAACATAGATATGCCTAACATTCTGGAGTATCTGGCCGAACTACTTCATTCAGGCCTGTCCTACTCCTCCATCAAGATTCATGCATCAGCTATTTCAGCAGAATACAGCTTTGATCCACCTGTTTTTTCACATCCTTTGCTCAGACAGTTCCTCAGAGGAATCAAGAATGTAAAACCTCCAAGGAAACCACCATTGCCAGCTTGGGACTTGAACTTTGTGCTAGAAAAATTGACACGATCACCTTTTGAACCAGCAGCAACAGCAGACCTACAACACCTGTCATGGAAAACTGCTTTCCTACTGGCAATTACTTCAGCAAGGAGGGTTTCAGAACTACAGGCCTTAATGGCAGTGCAACCCTTTCTAATCTTCCACCAAGATAGAGTGTCCATGAGGACTAATCCTACATTTATGCCTAAGGTGGTATCCAGAGTGTCTTTAAACCAAGCAATCCACCTACCTACCTTCTTTCCCAACCCACAAAACAGAGGGAAAGAATACTGCATACCTTGGATGTACATAGACAGCTACGCTACTACTTGGACAGAACAAAAATAGCAGAAAGACTGACCAACTTTTCGTAGCCTATGCAACAGGAAGGGAAGGAAAAGCTATTTCCAAACAGACAATCTCCAAATGGATAGGAAATTGCATACGATTCTGTTACTCCTTCCATGGAAAACCAATTCCACAGAACATAAGACCTCATTCTACAAGGGCAACAGCCACTACCACAGCCTTCTTACGAGGAGTGGCTACCAAAGACATTATTGAGGCTATTTGGACCTCCGTGCATACATTTGCCAAGCATTATAATTTACCTCTATATTCCAGATCCCGAGCAGGGTTTGCCACTGCTGTTCTGCAAGGGATCCTAAACACACCATAATCTACTTTTATCCTCCTCCCCTAGTTGACTATGGTATTCTACCCAGTTGTTATGACTGCAGATGCATCCATGAAGGACATAGTACAGTTTTGTACCTACCATAAATGTAGATGTCCGAATTGGATAGCATCTGCAGTCAGGATTACCCTGCCGCCTTCCCCTCTGTGGTACTCCTAGGGTGTTTACCCTTCTAATAGCTAGCTAGTGGGGGGATTTCTTTCATGGTGTATTTGTTTGTATTTATGTGCATACATGCTTATTTTTGTGTTTACCTCTATCTTTTGGAAACATTGGCATCTATCCAAAATTTTTAGCCTTCTATAGGGCTTCTGGCATCTGGGGCAAGAAACACTGAAGAAAATGGCGTCGGCTGATGCTTTTATACCCGAAGACCAACAGAGATGACGTCGGGTGAAGTGCGACATCAGCGAAGCGGACCCGACTTTGGAATCCGGCCGACTGAAGGGCTGCCTGACGACAGGACAACCCAGTTGTTATGACTGCAGATGCTATCCAATTCGGACATCTACATTTATGGTAGGTACAAAACTGTACTTTCAGGCAGTCTCAGCAGTTATTTGTTTCTTTTGCTTTGAGTTCTCAGGGCAAGCCTGTGTCAAAACAAACTATTTCTAAGTGGATTGGGTTTTGCATTGCTTTCTGTTATTCCCATCATGGCAAGGAGATTCCAGCTGGGATTAGGCCTCATTCCACTAGGGCTACTGCCACTTCGACAGCTTTTTGAGGGGTGGCAACTAAAGATATTTTGGAGGCAGCTACTTGGAGTTCAGTGCATACTTTCTCTAAGCATTATCACCTTCCACTTTACTCTAAATCTAGGGCTGGTTTTGCCACTGCTATTTTACAGGGCATTTTGGCAGCTCCTAATTCTTTATAGTTTTGCCATCCTCCCTTACCTCTGCTTTGGGATTCTACCCAAGTGTAAGGACTGCAGCAATGTGAGATGAAGAACATAGTACAGTTTTGTACCTACCATAAATGTAGATGTTCGAAGATCCACATTGCTGCAGTCCAATTTACCCTCCCTCCTTCCCCTCTGTAGTTAGAGGCGGTTGTGTGGGTTGGGTTGTAAATATTGTGTATATTGTATATATATGGTACATATTATTAGTGCAAGGGTGGTTGGTTGGTTGTTTGCTGTCTTTTGGTTTTGACCTTTCTTTTTAGGGTCTTCTGACATCTGGGGCAAGAAAAGACTGAGGATATGACGTCGGTCATGCGCATTTGTACCCTGACGTCCTGATGTCAGTCTAATGCGCCTTGACCGACGTCAGCCTTATACTTTGATATTCGGGCCGACCGAGGACAGCGGACTACCCAAGTGTAAGGACTGCAGCAATGTGGATCTTCGAACATCTACATTTATGGTAGGTACAAAACTGTACTTTTTGTACCTACCATAAATGTAGATGTCCGAGAGGTATGCATCTGCAGTCAGGATTACCCACCCTCCTTCCCCTCTGTGGTACTCCTATTTGCCCATCTTGTAGCTAGCTGGGGGAATCTATTATGGTGTATTTGTTTGTATATATGTATATACATGTTTATTTCTATTTGTTCTCTATTGTTTGGAAACATTTGCATTCATCCAAATTTAGCCTTCCTAGAGGGCACCTGGCATCTGGGGCAAGAAACACTGAGGAAAATGGCGTCGGCTGATGCCTTTATACCCGCTGAACTGCAGCTATGACGTCGGGTGAAGTGCGACATCAGCCGAGGCCAGACCCAGACTTTGGAATCCGGCCGACCGAAGGGCTGCCTGAGGCCAGGACAACCCATTTGTTAGGACTGCAGATGCATACCTCTCAGACATCTACATTTATGGTAGGTACAAAACTGTACTTTTGTACCTACCATAAATGTAGATGTTCGAGGATCTACATTGCTGCAGTCCAATTTTCCCTCCCTCCTTCCCCTCTATAGGTTGTGGTTGCTGGGTTTCATTTGGAGATATTCTTTACTTACATACTGGGGGTTGTTGGGCTTTTCCTATTTTTGGCTTTGGCTTTTCCTTTCAGGCCTTCTGACATCTGGGGCAAGAAAGACTGAGGATATGGCGTCGGTCATGCGCTTAAGTACTACTGTGTACTGACGTCAGCTCTAAGCGACAATGACCGATGCCAGCCTAGCCCTTTGGTATTCGGGCTGACCGAGGACAGCGGACTACCCACAGGTCATGACTGCAGCAATGTAGATCCTCGAACATCTACATTTATGGTAGGTACAAAACTGTACTTTGTAGTCATTACACTTGGGTTATCTTGCTGGCAGGCTACCCGCAGTCGGCCTGAATTCCAAAGTCTAGGTCCGGCGTCGGTTGCTGTCGCCTCTTCCCTGACTTCAGTGCACCAGCGGTATATAAGATGCAGCCGATGCCATTTTCTTCAGTCTTTCTTGCCGCACGGTGCCCGAAGCAAAAGCAGTTCGCAAGTGCCGGTCGGCAGACTCCTGAGATTTTCAAATACGAATTTCAGATCCAAAGTCTTCATTAAAGCTAAGTACCTTGTTAGGGAACCTTTTTTCTTGCTCCAGACCGATGTCAGAAAAATTTAACAATTGTATTTCTTGTGGGAAGCAAATACCTCATAATGATTTTCATTCTTACTGTATTCCTTGCCTAGGCCCTGATCACAATGTTGCTAGCTGTCGGTTTTGTGCTAGATTTAACCAACGCACTATTAAGCATCTGTATGATTTTGCCTTTCATTACTTTTGGCCGAAGATTCAGTTATATAATGCCGTCGTAACAGCCGACGACTGGAGTTTATAAAAAGCGCAAGGAAAAAGAAAAGGACAGGCATCCGAGGTCCAAAATCGATGAGGCTTCTGCAAAGCCAGTCTTCCGGAAAGCCAGTCGCCAGTTCTCAGTGAGGCGCTTTGGCAGCCCCTGACGCCCACTACCTCAGAGCCACAAGCCGCTGACGACTCCCACGTGGAGCCAGCTAGGCCTCTGGATACTCAAGGTATTGGACACTCGGAAACTATACCCTCAGATGGTTCTGGAGCCGCTGAGCAGGCATCGGCTTCTGAGGGTGTTTTCAGACCTACACAGTTATATGTAAAGCCTACTTCAGCTTCCAAACCAAAGACTAAAGCAGTTCTGAAGACAAAGAAACAAGTACAGCATTCTCCTGGACAGACTTCCATGCCTAAAAAACAGATGCTCAAAATGGCCGAAGACCTAATTACCTTGATCAGGGGTTCCCATCCCCCTCCTGACAAGAGGCCTAGGCAAGAGATGGAATATGAATCTTCAGATCAGGTTTCCATTTCCTGTGACTCCTCTTCTGAGCAGGAATACCCTCTTCCTCCTTAAGAGGATTCTGATGCTGAAGAATCTACCCCTTCAGCCTCGCCGCCTGAGGATTATTCCTTTGGGGAAACCCTGCATACCATGAGGGAGCACTTCCACTGGGAGAGCCAAGACCACTTAGAATCTAAGAAAAGGCTTAGAGATTTTCTTTTACTACCCCAGCACAGGCCTCTGGCTATTCTTCCTGTGTTAGACATTGTAGATGATGTTTTATAGTTTCATAGTTTCATAGTATAGTACTAGGCTATCTGCCCTAGGGCATTTATAAGCCTAGCCAAAGTGTATGTTGCTTTCTCCACCCTATGTAATGATACAAAAGTGTACAAATTAAATTTAGTTTACTGTGCCTCTGTCTAGTAATGACACAGAAATGACCCCCGGGGTAAACCTACGATCACCCATCCATTCGTCTAGATTTCTCTTGAAGAGAGTCAGTGAGGGGCTCTGCCTAACATGGACTGGATCCTGTTCCAGAGTGCGGGAAGCCTCTGGGTTATGAATGGAGGGTGGGTGGCCTAATGGTTAAGGTGTTTGCCTTACAAACACAAGGTGCAGGGTTTGAGTCTCACAAGGGATAATTGGCTAAGCTTAAAATGGCTCACAAGGGCAGTTAGCCTAGTACTAATCTATGAATCTATGAATCTGTCCCTCCAGCATGTCCTATTCATATTTGTGCTGAGGTTTAGATCTTTAGTTCTCGTGGCTCTGGATTTGGATTTTTTGAGGTGGAGCATGTCCATTAATTCCGAATTGGACATGGCCTTGTACGTCAGGCACAGATCACCTCTGAGCAGGCGGTATGCTACTGAATAGAGCTGGAGCTTTTTTAGGCTGACAGCATATGACATGTTGGAGACCCTTGATCCTCTTGGTAAGGTACTTTTGGGGTCTCTCCAGCTGCTGCAGGTGCCGTGTGAGGTACATACCAAATGGGGCATTGTACTCAGTCATAGGCCTGATAAGGGAGGAATATAAGGGTGCAATGACATCCTTTGATCTGGATGTGAATCCCTTCATGATAAGATGGGCAAGGTAGAAGGTCTTTCTAACCACTTTGGCGACGTGGGTGTCAAATCAGAGGTCACTGTCAACTTGGGTCCCCAGGTCTCTGATTACTTTTTCTGTACTTAATGGATTACCACCTATGTGGTAATTTGTGGGTACTTTGTTTTTTCCAAAGGGGATGACTATAAATTTTTTGGCATTTAGTTTAAGGCCATGACTCTGGCACCAGTCTGTTTCTGTGAGGCCCTTCTGAAGGATGCATGTGTCAGCTGGTGTATTGACTATGACGCCTAGTTTGCAGTCATCTACGAACATTGTCAGCCACAACCCCCCTGTGTTTGCCTGCACGTCTGAGAAATAAATGCCGAACAAGAGGGGTCCCAAGACAGAGGCCTGTGGGACTCCACTTGTGACTGGCTTAGAGTCTGACATAGCTCCAGCTATTCTGACTTTGTGGGTTCTGTCCTTTAGCCAGTTTGCAACCCATATTCTGACAAATGGGTTTACATTTAAGCTTTTGAGCTTGTCTATGATGCCTGAGTGGGGTATTGTCGAAGGCTTTTGCCAGATGCAGGTAGGCTGTATGAACTGCTTTGCCTTCATCGATGGCTCTAGTGAGTGTTTCAAAAAAGTCCACCAGGTTTAAAAGGCAGGATCTGCCTTTTACAAAGCCGAACTGGGTAGGGTCAATTGTCTGTAGATCCCCGATGTCTTTGTTTGAGTTCCATAATGATCCTTTCCATAGCTTTGCAGACCAGGCTGGTCAAGCTTATGGGGTGGTAGTTTCCAGGGTCTGTAGAGGTGCCACCTTTGTGGAGTGGGACCACTGTTGCTGTACGCCAGTGTTCAGGGACATATCCTGTAACAAGGCCAAGATTAAACAGCGTTCTTAAGTGTGGGTTTAGCTCCTATAGGAGTTCACGTAGCACGCAACCCGGGACACCGTCTGGTCCCATAGATGCTGTATTTTTAGCTTTGCTGAGAGCAGCTCTCACCTGGACATCTGAGATGTCAGGGAGGTTGCATTCAGCTGAGATAATTATTTCATCTTTTGGGGGAGTGGGAGGGGAGAAATTTGCACTGAACCTGTCTGCCAGTATGTTGGCAATATCTGTGGGTTCAGTGTATTTTTTGCCGTTATGAACTAACTATGAGCATATCTGAGTGTTTCCGCCCAGGTTTCTAACATAACTGAAGAAGGCCTTGTGGTTATCTTTAGTGTCCTTAGCGATTTTATGAGCGAACGTAGTTTTTTGCTTGTGCTAATCAGAGATGCCTTCATTTTATGGGATTTTGCTCTGTCTTGCAGTAGCTTCCTTCTTGTTATAAAGTTTGTTTATGGCTGGGGTCCACCAGATAGTACGCCTGCCTTTGGTGGAAAGGGTCTTGGTTTTATTTGGGATTGCATGATCCATGCATTCTTGGAGATGTCCGTAGAAAGCATTTGTGAAGGATTCAGCAGTGTGGGATGTGGTTTCCACTGGCCCAGGGGCTTGAAGGATACCATTTCAGTCCTAAGGAGTGTAAAGTCGGCTTTTGAGAAGTTTCTCACTGTGGTCTTTTGTGCTGGGGGTGGAGGTGGGATATGAATATCTAGGGTTATTAGTTTGTGGTCTGATCTCACTAGTGAGGGGTATACTTCCGGTGTTGAGCATTTTGTCCCCATGTTTGTGGTGATCAGGTCAAGTATATTATTTCCCCTTGTGGGGGAGGTGACTAGTTGTTCCATCACAATTGAGTTGATGAATTCAAAGAACCTTTGGGCTAGGGTGTTGAGGCTTGAATAATGCACCCAGTCTATGTTTAGGTAGTTGAAGTCTCCCAATATGATGGTATTTGGTGAGACATTCATATCCTCCAGTGTCTTCAGGAAGGCTGAATGGAGTTCCTGAGATTGAGAGGGTGGTCTGTAGCATGCTACAAGTTGTATAGCAGTTTTGCCTACGGTTAGTTGCACATGGATGGTCTCCGATGCTTCATGCTTTGCCACTAACCTGGAGGTGTGGGTGTCTTTAATGAATATGGAGACTCCCCCTCCTTTTGTGGTTCGGCCCAGGTTTTGGGGCCGAAATGCATGATACGAGGTATAACCTGGTAGGGCTGGGGTGCTCTCAGGAGCCTTGAACCAGGTTTCAGTTACTGCACAGACATCGATGCTCTCCATACTGAGGAGTGAATCGAGAGCCTGTATCTTGAGATTTAGACTTCTGGCGTTGAGCAGCATTGCCGTTAGTTTTTTTCTTTTTTGTTTTCTAAGGTGGTGGGTTTGTCTTTTGAGCCTTGCCTAAAAAGGGCACTATGGGGGGTGGCAAGAGCCTTAGCCAATATCTGGAAGCCCAGTGGTGACAGGTGCAAGCCGTCCCTAGCGAAGCAGCGTGGCTTGTCCAGCATGTCATCCCAAGCAGAGAGACATTGGATCCCCCTAGAATGACACCAGTAATTGAGCCAATTATTAAAGCTGATCATCTTGTCTTTGTATTGTGGCATCATTCTTGGTGAGGGCAAGATGCTGCTCAGGGTCAGGGTCATACCAGCCTGGGCTACATAATCAGAGAGCTCCTCTATGTCTCTTTTCATGTAGTCCAAGGAGGTACGTCTCGTGTCATTCACGCCGGCATGGACAATGACGGAGTCATATTTGTACTTGCTTTGGAGTGACCTGAGTGCTTGTGTTATGTGGCGGATCCTAGCACCCGACAGGCAGCTCACCGTTACCCTCTCTTTGTTCAGCCTGGTAAGTGGGACGTCAGTGTGTCTGACTATAGAGTCACCTATTACTAGTGTATCAGGCATGGTGTTTCGCCTTAAGGGCTGTAATTGTTTGGCACACTGACTTTGTGTACTGTGTGTCGCATGTGCAGTGTTTTGAGGTGGTGTTTTCTTGGGTGTCTGCTTTGGGAGCCTCTGTTGTTTTGGTAAGTTTTTTATTAGAGCCTCCGAGTATGTCTTTGTGTTTTTATGTGTTTGGTTTGCAGTTGTGGTTGGTTTGTGAGACTGGGTTTGTTGTGTGTATGGTTACCTTCTCCTCATGTCTGGTCTTGCTAGTCCTGTGTTGAGAGAGTTCAGCCTCCAGTTTGGCTATATAGTTGCATCTTTCACATGTGTTTGTATTTGTTGGGAGGAGGAGAGGGTTGTCTGTGTACATGAGACAATTGTAACATTGTCTCAGGATTCCCAGATTAACCAGCTGAACTGGAGAGGACGTCAGTAATATACCACTCGACATGCCAGAATACTATAAGGGAGTGATGTGAAACTGGGTCAGAGAGAGGACTTTGAAGGGAAGTGAGTATTAACACGGGTTGTTGATGGATGTAGTGCTTACATTAGTTTAAGGGTGCTTCACTTGAAAGAAAGGTTTTAGGAGCAAGTGCTAGGCTTATAATATAGTGAATAGACTGATTTTGTTGAAAGTAGAGCTTTCTTGAGGGAAAAACTGAAGTGCAGACTTGGCGGAGCCAGGAATAGTTTAAGCCTGTTTAACCGGTGCTGCGCTATGAGCACAATCGCGCAAAGCCGCGCAAACGCGGATTTTAAACGGAACTTCAAAAGAGCTGGAAATGGTCCAAAATGACCAATTACTACAAGCTCTTGTGCTGAGGTCACTCCTTCAGGGACAGATAGGCTGCTCAAGGCTCCCCACTCCCACTGGTGAGCAAAGAAACTTCCTTCTATCCAAGTAAGGCAGTGGACAACACAGGAACTACACCACAGTCCAGAATACAGCATAGCCTGTATACTGGTCTAAACTAGTCGAGAAAAGGCGGTAAAACAAGGATTTGTTTTGTTTTTTTTGTTGTTTTTTGGGTTAAAAAGTAAATCGAAATGCAGGAAAAACAGTAATAAATCACTTACACAGGCTAGTGCAGTTTAGTGGACAGCCTCAACAGTTAAATTTAACAAACAAACTTTCGACCAACTGTAACTTAAGTGCAGATAATGTACAATCCAAAAAACGGGTAATAACGCAGTTTAAACTTGTTCAAAGTAAGAAAAAAAGGTGTCTCAGGTAAAACAGCAAAAAAAATACTTAGATCAGGAAAGTAGTCGCTTTTCTCAGATGTTCATTGTGCATACAGCTGCAGTCATAACAGATGGGTTATCCTGCCGTCAGGCAGGTCCTTGGTCGGACGAATTCCAAAGTCTAGGTCCGGCATCGGTTGTCGTCGCTTCTTCCCTGACGTCAGTGCGGCAGGGGTATAAAAGAGGCAGCCAACACCATTTTCTTCAGTCTTTCTTGCCGTGTGGTGCCCGAAGCAGAAGCAGTTCGCAAGTGCCGGTCGGCCAGCTTCTGAGATTTACGAAAGTATTTCAGCCGAAGTCTTCTTGAAAGCTAAGTACCCCGTTGGGGAAACTTTTCTTGCCTCAGACCCATGTCAGACAAAGTTAATAATTGCATTTCTTGTGGGAAGCAAATACCGCATAAGGATTTCCACTCTTTCTGTATACCTTGCTTAGGCCCAGACCACGACGTCTCGGCCTGCTGTTTTGGTGCTAGATTCAACAAATGCACTATTAAGCGTCTGGCGGAGTTCGCCCTTTACTTTTTTGGCAAAAAGTTTAATTATATTATGTCGTTGGATACTCCGACTCCACTTTTGAGCAAAAAACGCAAAGATAAGGACCGACATACGAGGTCCGCACCACCTACTGAAACCACGCTAAGGCCGACTACCGGTTCTCCGGTACTCAGCGAGTGCCTCGCAGCCCTGAGTACCGATGACAATGCATTACCGGTGTCTTCAGTACCCGAGGTCACAGGCTCCTTGGCCCCCATTCCTACTACAGATATCGACGCCACTCTTGGCGGGGAAACTCAGAATTTAGACAGGCCTGCCATTTCTCAAGGGGTCTTCAGGCCTTCATCCTTCTATATTAAAGTCTTCACTAAATCTAAAACAGCCATGAAAACCAAAAAGCAGGTTCCTCAGACACCCTCTCAAGGCACCATGCCTAAAAAACAGATGCTTAAAATGGCTGAGGGCTTGATTACTCTTATCAGGGGTTCTCAACCCCCCTCTGAAAAAAGGCCCAGATTAGAGGAAGATTACCCTTCCTCAGATCTAACTTCTATTACCGCAGAACTATCTGAGGACCAGGATTATGCCAGTTCTCCATTCGAAGACTCTGATGCAGAGGAGTCTATTCCCTCGGTCTCCCCTCCTGAGGACTTCTCTTTTGGGGAAACCCTGCATACATTGAGGGAACACTTTCACTGGGAAGGCCAAGATTACTCAGATTCCAAGAAAAGGCTCAGGGAATTTCTTCTGCTCCCCCAGCATAGGCCTCTGGCTATCTCTCCTGTTTTAGATATATTGAATGATGTGTACACAGAAGCCAGCCTTAATCCTGATTCCTTGCCTCCAGCTCCTGTTAAACCAGACAGGTATTACCGGGTTCCTGATTCCCACAAGTTCCTATATAAATGCCATACTGCTGACCCAGAAACTATTTCACAGGGTCCCAAGGGAATTAAGGCCTCTACTGCTAAAAAAAAGGTGGGGGGAAAAGGTGTACACCTCGGCCACTTTATCCATGAGGGCATTAAACTGTCAGTTCCATATGTTAAAGCATCAGTTTTTGATATCTCAGCTGAAAAGCAAGATGACACAACCAGAACAACCAGATTTAAAAGAGTTGCAGGATTTGTTGCATGGTGCAGAGCAAGTGGGTAAACATACCTTGCAGTGTGGATGTCCTTCAAGGATGCATCTGCAGTCCTAACATATGGGTTGTCCTGCCTCAGGCAGCCCTTCGGTCGGCCGGATTCCAAAGTCTGGGTCTGGCCTCGGCTGATGTCGCACTTCACCCGACGTCATAGCTGCTGTTTATTGGGTATAAAGGCATCAGCCGACGCCATTTTCCTCAGTCTTTCTTGCCGCGCGGTGCCCGAAGCAGAAGCTGTTTGCAAGTGCCGGTCGGTCAGATCCAGAGATTTCTGCTACCGAAGACTTCTAAAAAGCTAAGTACCCTGTTGGGGACTCTGTCTTGCCTCAGCCGATGTCAGACAAAGTAAATAATTGTTTAACTTGTGGGAAACAAATACCTCATAAGGATTTCCACTCTTACTGCCTTCCTTGCTTAGGCCCAGACTATGACGTATCAGCTTGTCTAGCCTGTGCTTCCTTCAACCGACGGACACTTAGACGTCGGTCGGAGTTTGCAGAGGAGTTTTTTCGGTCCCGCTTTTGCATACAAAATGCCGTCGGAGACTCCGACTACTCAATTAGCTAAAAAGCGCAAGGAAAAGGACCGACATTCGCGGCCCGCGGTTTCGGCTGAAACCACGGTTAGGCCAACCGCGAATGTCTCTGTTTCGGCTGAAACCGAGCCCCCGGAAAGCATGCCTCCGATAGTCGAGGCCTCACAGAGCATGGCTGAATCTGCTACTGAATTTACTGCTACAGTAGCAGGTACCCAGGGTTTGTCAGACACTATTCCTTTAGACATATCTACACCTGCACGTGGGGCTGCTAGACCCCCTGCTTCCATGTCTATCAAGGCTTTTGCCAGGGCTAAAGCAGCTAAATCTTCTAAGGCCTTACCTGCAAAAGCTCCTTCACATAGGCCTACCTCTAGTTCCCAAATACTCAGCCTGGCTGAGGATCTCATTTCTTTGATCAGAGGATCCCAACCTCACCCAGACAGGGCCTCTCAGCCCCCTCCAGACAAGAGGCCTAGGACTGAACCCCCGGAACCTGTCTCTACAGATTATTCCTCGGATGACTCAGACATTTCAGACCCTCACGAATGCCCATATTCTCCTTATGAGGATTCTGATGCAGAAGACTCCATTCCTTCTGCTTCTCCTCCTGAAGAATTTTCCTTTGGGGAAACCTTGCATGCTATGAGGGAACACTTCCAATGGCAGGGCCAGGATTTTTCAGATTCAAGGAAAAGGCTAAGGACCTTTTTACACTTAACGCAGCATAGGCCTTTAGCCATTCCGCCAGTACTAACAGTTGTTGATGATGCATATAATGATGCCTGTACTGCTCCTGATTCTCTTCCTCCGGCCCCTGCCAAGCCAGACAGATATTACAGGGTCCCGGACACACACTACCATTTGTATAAGGCTCCTGTTGCAGACCCTGAAACCATTTCACAGGGCCCTAAAGGTGTGGCAGCTGCCTCTGCCAAAAACCCTCTTCCCTCTGAAAGGGAATCTAGAGCATTAGAGATGGGGTAAAAAGGTTTATACTTCTGCTACTCTTTCGGCCAGGGCCTTGAACTGTCAGTTTCACATGATTCAGTACCAGGAATTTTTGTTAGACCAGCTAAATAAAAAACTGTCTTCTCCTGAACCTTTAGACCGCAAGTCCCTTCAGGATTTGGTACATAACTCTCAGCAGGTCAGTAACCATTTCTAAAAATGTGGCTCTGATGCACTGGAGGCTTCCTTTAGATCAGCTATGACCGGAACAGTGATTCGAAGGCATGCCTGGTTAAAAGAACAATCCTTACCAGACCATGTTAAGTCAAAACTCCTAGATGCTCCAATGGAGAAACAAAGTTTTTTTGGCTCCCCTGCACAGGAGGTTCTAAAGAAGGTGGAAGAAAAAGCAAAATCTGTCCAAACAGTCAAGGATTTCTTACAGGTCCAACCTCCGAGGTTTAGCAGAAATTGGCCTTCGAAGAATTGGTCCTTTCCAGACTACTCCAGAGCGCAGAGAGGCAGAAATAGACGCCCAAGAGGCAGAGGTCAATCTAGGGGTGCCTACAGGGGACGTCAGTGGCAACCTGCCAACCAGAGAAGTACTGCCACAGAATCAACTACAACCACAGGGCAGACGCAATGACTTGGCTCTAGTTCCGCCTACCAGGGAACAACTGGAAGCACCCTTGGGCGGAAAACTAGCCTTATTCTCCGTCAACTGGCATTACATTACAAGAGACAAATGGACTTTACAAACAATAGACAAGGGCTACAGGTTTCACTTCCACACTCTACCAAAAAAGAGAGGAATGCCAAACCTACCACCAAGCCAAAAAGCAGACACTCTAAGACAAATCAAAAACTTACTAAGGATGAGAGCTATAGAAGAGGTGCCACCTATGGAACAAGGCCAAGGATTTTACTCCAGGCTTTTCCTTGTACCAAGAAAAGAAAATCAATGGAGACCTATTCTAGACTTGTCCGCACTGAACACATACCTCATTGTTCCAAAATTCAAAATGCTGACCCTCCAGCAGCTTCTTCCCATGCTGGGCAAGGAGTCTTGGCTGGTGACTCTAGATCTCAAGGAGGCATACCTGCATGTCCCTATACAACCAGATTGCAGAAGACACCTCAGATTTCTTGCAGGATCAGAGCATTATCAATTCTCAGCATTGCCTTTTGGCTTATCTACTGCGCCCAGAGTATTCACGAAATGCCTGGCATCAGTAATTGCTCATTGCAGACTTCAGGGAATTCAAATTTACCCATACCTGGACGACTGCCTAATACAAGTGGACAACAACGCAAAATTAACAAAAGATTTGGAAAATGTCATACAACTGTTGCAAGCCTTGGGATACACAATCAACATGCAAAAGTCAAGACTAGTACCATCCCAAAGGATAACATTCTTGGGTGCAGAACTAGATAACATCAATTCAGATGGCTTTTCTCACAGAAGAAAAACAAAAGCAACTACCAGTCTACTGCATGACATTAACAACACAAACTCAGCTTACTGCAAGGAAAGTCCTGCAAGCCCTGGGCTACATGGCATCCTGCATAATATTGCTTCCGCATGCCAGGCTGCATATGAGAAAGCTACAATGGTACCTAAGGAATGTATGGTCTCAACACAAGCACAGTCTAGAAGCCCAGATTCCAATAATCCCATGCCTGAAGCAAGAATTCCTGTGGTGGGCTCAGGCCTGTTAGTTGAACAGAGGCTTGCCTTTCCACAAACCTCAGCCAAGCCAGACCATCACCACGGACGCCTCAGACCTAGGATGGGGGGCACACATGATGGACAAGTGTATACAAGGCCTATGGACCCAAGACCAGCTGAATCTACACACAAATCTAAAGGAGATGCTGGCAGTGAAACATGCGATCCAGGCATTCAGACCACTCCTTCAACAGGGTCATCTGCTGATAAGGACGGATAATACCACAGTCATGTGGTACATCAACAAACGGGGAGGTACACATTCATATCCTCTATGCCGGATGGCAATGGACCTGTGGAATGTGGCCCTGAATCTCAACATTCAACTTCAGGACAGATTTGTACCAGGATTGAAAATTCTCTAGCAGACACCTTAAGCAGAACTACCACGGATGCTCACGAATGGATGCTGCATCCAGATATCTTCAAAGCCATAACAAAGAAATGGGGACTACCACAGATAGACCTGTTCGCCTCCCCACACAACCACCAATTGAAGAAATTCTGCACCAGAGCATACCACCCACTTGCTTGGAGGGTGGACTCCCTTTCCTTCAGCTGGAAAAACCTGACAGCATATGCATTTCCACCTCTTCCCTTGATGTACAAAGTTCTACTGAAGATCAGAGAGGATCAGCCAAGGGTAATTCTGATAGCTCCAGACTGGCCGAGGCAACATTGGTACCCGCTACTGAGGAGCATGTCTCGGACACACGCATGGCCTCTACCTCTATGTCCCCTACTACTAACACAGGACAATTACAAGATCCTACATCCAAATTTGAAAACACTGCAGCTAGCTGCTTGGAATATTGCATAAAACAAAATAACCCAGGTTTATCTCAGAGGGTTAAGGACATTATCCTGGAGGCACGCAGACCCTCCACAAGGAAGACTTATTCAGCCAAGTGGAAAAGATACCTCATTTGGAGTGCAGCAAAGGGAGAAAATGTCTCATTGGCAAACATAACACACATCCTGGAATATTTAGCAGAGCTGTTCCACAATGGCCTGTCTTACTCCTCCATTAAGATTCATGCATCAGCAATTTCAGCAGAATACAACATGGATCCTCCTGTCTTCTCTCATCCTCTACTCCGGCAGTTCTTGAGAGGAATCAAAAATGTAAAACCTCCAAGGAAACCACCTTTACCTACATGGGATCTCAACTTTGTGCTGGAAAAGTTAACACTTCCCCCTTTTGAACCAGCAGCAACAGCAGAATTACAATTCTTGTCTTGGAAAACTACTTTCGTGCTAGCAATTACTTCAGCAAGAAGGGTATCTGAGTTACAGGCATTAATGGCAGTACAACCCTTCCTTATCTTCCATCAGGACAGAGTCTCTCTGAGAACTAACCCTACCTTTATGCCAAAAGTGGTCTCCAGAGTATCATTGGACCAAGCGATTCATTTACCTACATTCTTCCCCAACCCACAGAACAGGGGGGAAAGACTGCTACATACCTTGGATGTGCACAGACAATTACACTACTATATGGACAGAACTAAGACCAGCAGAAAAGCTGACCAGCTTCTGGTAGCATATGCAACAGGAATGCAAGGAAAAGCAATTTCTAAACAGACAATCTCAAAATGGATAGGAAATTGCATTCGATTTTGCTATTCTTTTCATGGAAAGACAACTCCTGATAATATCAGACCTCATTCCACAAGAGCTACAGCCACCACTACAGCTTTCCTATGAGGAGTGGCTACCAAAGACATTTTAGAAGCTGCTACTTGGAGCTCCGTGCATACATTTGCCAAGCATTATAATCTTCCCTTATACTCTAGATCCCGAGCAGGGTTTGCAACTGCTGTTTTGCAAGGGATCTTAACTACACCATCTTTATCTTAGTGCCTCCTCCCCCAGTTTGGCTATGGTATTCTGCCCATATGTTAGGACTGCAGATGCATCCTTGAAGGACATAGTGCAGTTTTGTACCTACCATAAATGTAGATGTCCGATAGGTATGCATCTGCAGTCAGGATTACCCACCCTCCTTCCCCTCTGTGGTATTCCTAGGGTATTTACCCCTCTTTTAGCTAGCTGGGGGAATCTATTATGGTGTATTTGTTTGTATATATGTATATAGATATATATTTTTATATTGTTTGCTCTCTACTGTTTGGAATTATTTGCATTTATCCAAATTTAGCCTTCCTAGAGGGCACCTGGCATCTGGTGCAAGAAACACTGAGGGAAAATGGCGTCGGCTGATGCCTTTATACCCAATAAACAGCAGCTATGACGTCGGGTGAAGTGCAACATCAGCCGAGGCCAGACCCAGACTTTGGAATCCGGCCGACCGAAGGGCTGCTTGAGGCAGGACAACCCATATGTTAGGACTGCAGATGCATACCTATCGGACATCTACATTTATGGTAGGTACAAAACTGTACTTTTTGATGCTTTAGAGGCCTCATGTAGAGCTGCTGTTACGGGGTCTGTTATACGTAGGCATGCTTGGCTCAGAGCAAACCTTACCAGATCATGTCAAAGCTAAATTATTAGATGCAACTCTTCAAAAATATGTATTGTTTGGTGTTAAAGCTGAGGAAGTGCTAAAGAAAATGGAGAAAAAAGCGAAATCAATGCAGACAGTGAAAGATTTCCTGCAGATACAGCCTCCCCGTTTCAGCAGAAACTGGCCTTCAAAAAATTGGTCCTTTCCAGCCACGGACAGACCTCAAAGGGGCAGATACAGGCGTCCAAGGGGTAGAGGGCAACCTCAAGGATCTTTCAGAGCCAGACAGTGGCAAGCACCAACCCCAGGAGGTGGAGAAGATAGATCACAGTCTTTTAGAAAACAGGCACAATGACTTCCCCCTATACCTGCCAATCAAAGCTTTAATGGCAGCACCTTTGGGTGGAAAACTGACATTATTCTCAAAAAATTGGCATATTGTTACAAAACACAAATGGATTCTGGACATTATAGACAGAGGCTACAGATTCCACTTTCGCACCCTTCCAAAAATGAGAGGCATGCCAAACCTGCCACAAAATCGAAGGGCAGAGGCACAAAAACAAATTTCAGCTCTCATGGACATGAAAGCAATTCAAGAGGTACCTGCGAAAGAACAAGGTCAAGGATTTTATTCCAGACTATTCCCGGTACCAAGGAAAGACAAAGATTGGAGACCTATCTTAGACCTATCCATCCTAAACACATATATACAGGTGCCAAAATTCAAGATGCTCACATTACAGCAGCTTCTTCCCATGCTGGGCAAGGAGTCTTGGCTGGTAACATTGGACCTCAAGGAAGCATACCTGCATGTCCCTATCGGACAAGATTGCAGAAGATGCCTCAGATTTCTTGCAGGTTCAACCCATTACCAATTCTCTGCATTGCCCTTTGGCTTATCTACTGCGCCCAGAGTGTTTACGAAATGCCTGGCATCAGTAATTGCCTTCTGCAGACTACAAGGGATGCAAATCTACCCATATCTGGACGACTGCCAGATCCAAGCGGACAGCAAAGACATACTACTGCAGTACCTGGCGTTTGTAATAAAACTGTTGAACTTCCTGGGATACACATTCATCAAAAAGAAATCAAAACTAATACCCTCTCAACAAATAATTTTCCTGGGTGCCAGCTTGGATACAACCACCCAGATGGCCTACCTCACGCCAGACAAGCAAGGGCAACTGTCTCAATACTTCAGAAAAATAGCAACTTACACCAGGCTAACTGCAAGGAAAGTCCTGCAGGCTCTGG
Organism: Protopterus annectens; assembly: GCF_019279795.1. Taxonomy (NCBI): domain Eukaryota; kingdom Metazoa; phylum Chordata; order Ceratodontiformes; family Protopteridae; genus Protopterus; species Protopterus annectens. Next base: position 1,291,751,183 of record NC_056726.1, on the reverse strand, counting down.
GATTCATGGCATCTTGCATCCTACTAATCCCATGTGCAAAGCTGCATATGAGGAAACTTCAATGGTACCTAAAAAAATTATGGTCTCAACACAGCCACAGCTTGGAAGCAATTATACCACTCATTCCATGCCTTCAAAAGGAATTTATGTGGTGGGCTCAAGCTTGCCAAAGAAACACAGGTCTTCCTTTCTATGTACCTCAAGCAACTCAAATCATCACAACAGACGCCTCAGACTACGCCTGGGGAGCACGCATGACAGATCAGTGCATTCAGGGAAAATGGACACGAAAAGAGAAGCACCTTCACATCAACCAAAAGGAAATGCTAGCCGTGCAAAAGGCTATTATGACCTTCAAAGACCTACTGCATCCAGGCCAGCTGTTTATAAGGACAGACAACTCCACAGTGATGTGGTACATAAACAAACAGGGGGGAACTCATTCATACCCCCTGTGCAGGCAAGCCATGACCCTATGGAACACAGCACTGGAATTGCAAATTCAACTACAGGCACAATTCCTGCCAGGGAAGGAAAACACACTGGCAGACAACCTAAGCAGAAATATGACAGATCCACATGGATGGAAGTTGCATCCTCAAGTTTTCACAAAGATAACTCAGGCATGCGGACAGCCAGACATAGATCTCTCTGCTACCCACAGAAATTGCCATTTGAAAAAATTTTCTTCAAGGACCTATCATCCACAGGCCTGGAAAGTGGACGCACTTTCCTTCAATTGGGCAACATTAACGGTCTATGCCTTCCCGCCTCTTCCTCTGCTGCCCAAAGTTCTATTAAAAGCCAGAGCAGAGAGGCCGAAACTGATTCTCATTGCTCCAGACTGACCAAAACAACACTGGTATCCGCTCCTGAAGAGCCTGACACATTCCCCACCATGGATCCTACCTCTAGTCCCTCTTCTGTTGTCCCAGCACAACTACAAAACTCTTCACTGCCATCTCAAAACTCTAAATCTAGCTGCATGGAGAATTCCTTGATTTCCCAACAGTTTCTCCTCTCCAAGGAGGTGCAGGATGTCATCTTGGAGGCCAGAAGACCTTCTACTAGAAAGGCCTACTCAGCCAAATGGAAACGATTTTGTGCCTGGAATCAAAAGAAGGGACAGAATCCTTGGGTAATAAATATACCTCAAATTTTACAGTACCTAGCTGAGATGTTAAACAATGGACTTTCCTTCTCCTCCATCAAGTTCCACGCTTCAGCCATTTCTGCACAATACAACACAGATCCTCCTTTATTCTCTCATCCTCTCTTAAGGCAGTTTATCAGAGGGGCAAAGAATATAAAACCCCCAAGGAAACCACCAGTCCCTGCTTGGGACCTCAACTTCGTATTGGAAAAGCTGACCCTTCCTCCCTTCGAGCCAGCTTCTTCTTCAGAGTTACAGTACTTGTCATGGAAAACAGCCTTTCTTCTGGCTATCATCTCAGCTCGCAGGGTTTCAGAGCTACAGGCCCTCATGGCTGTGCAACCATTCCTTATTTTCCATCAGGACAGAGTTTCCTTACGAACCAACCCTACCTTTATGCCAAAGGTAGTATCCAGTGTAGCTTTGAATCAGACTATCCACTTACCTACCTTTTATCCTAATCCACAAAACAAAGGGGAAAGACTACTACATTCCTTGGACATTCACAGACAACTTCGTTATTATTTGGACAGGACAAAGCCATTCAGGAAATCTGAGCAACTCTGTGTTTTATGCTGCAGGTGCTCAAGGAAAGGCTATTTCCAAACAGACAATTTCAAAATGGATAGCCCACTGCATACGGTTTTGTTACTCATTTCATGGAAAAACTGTGCCTGCATGCATCAGATCCCACTCCAGCAGAGCCACAGCTACCTCTGCAGCCTTCCTCAGGGGGGGTCCCTACAAAGGACATTTTGGAAGCAGCCACCTGGAGTTTAGTGCACACTTTCTCCAAGCACTGTCACCTCCCACTATACTCTAAATCTAGAGCGTGCTTTGCCACAGCAGTCCTGCAGGGCATCCTAGCCCCTCCTAGTTCCACTTAGTCCCTACCACCCTTACTTAGCTTTGGGATTCTTCCCATCTGTTATGACTGCAGCTGTATGCAAGATGAACATAGTACAGTTTTGTACCTACCATAAATGTAGATGTTCGAGTGCTCATACAGCTGCAGTCCAGGTTTCCCTCCCTCCATCCCCTCTTAGGACAGGCCTTATGACAAACACCTTTCATATAACCTTTTTGGGGTATTCTTTTATGGTGTATTTGCTTGCAACTACTGTTTTTGATTTATCAACATTGCATTTTTGCATAACATTGTTTGCCTTCCTTCTGGGGGCACCTGACATCTGGGGCAAGAAAAACTGAAGAAAATGGCATCGGCTGCCTCTTTTATACCCCTGCCGCACTGACGTCAGGGAAGAAGCGAAGACAACCGACGCCGGACCTAGACTTTGGAATTCGGCTGACCGAGGACCCGCCTGACGGCATGATAACCCATCTGCTATGACTGCAGCTGTATGAGCACTCGAACGTCTACATTTATGGTAGGTACAAAACTGTACTTTCTCTGCTAGCACCACTCTGCAGGACCACGAGGAGCTGTTTCTGAGTAGTATTATCAGAGTCCGGACTTTCTCCTGACTCTTTACCTCCTGCCCCTGTTAAACCAGACAGATACTACAGGGTTCCAGATTCACATAAATTTCTTCATAAAAACCCTGCTGCTGACCCAGAAACTATTTCTCAGGGTCCCAAAGGGGTCAAAGCTTCTACTGCAAAAAAACCCTATCCCCTTTGATAAAGATACAAGGGCACTAGACAGATGGGGAAAAAAGGTTTACACTTCTGCTACTTTGGCTGTGAGAGCTTTAAATTGTCAAATTCATATGCTTAAATATCAGCAATACTTAATGTCACTGCTAAAACAGAAACTGTTGACAAATTCTGATTGTGCAGAAAATAAGGAAATGCAGGCTTTATTGCATGCAACTGAACAAGTGGGAAAACATACATTGCAATGTGGTTTTTATTCTCTGGAGGCTTCTTGCAGGGTTGCAGTTACGGGTTCTGTCATTAGGAGGCATGCTTGATTAAAGGAACAGAATCTTCCTGATCATGTTATAGCAAAATTATTAGATGCTCCATTACAGCATGATACCTTATTTGGTGTTAAAGCAGAGGAGGTGTTGAAGAAAATGGAGGACAAAGCGAAATCTATGCAAACAGTGAAGGATTTCTTACAGGTACAGCCACCCAGATTTAGCAGGAACTGGCCTGTTAAGAATTGGTCCTTTCCAGTGTCAGACAGGCCACAATGAGTTAGATACAGATGCCCCAGAGGCAGATCCCAGCCCCAGGGCTCATACAGGCCTAAACAGTGGGGCGCTTCTACCTCCAAAAGCGGAGAAGACAAATTACAGCCATACAGGAAACCGTCCCAATGTCTTTCCTCTGCCAACACCAAGCACTTCTCTTTTGGCACCCCCCTTAGGGGGAAAACTAGCACTTTTTTCTCAAAATTGGCACATGATCACTCAGGACAAATGGGTCTTGAATATATTGTCCCAGGGCTACAGGTTCCACTTTCACACCCTGCCAAGGGCAAAAGGTATGCCAGACCTGCCACACAATCAATGGGCAGAGGCACAGAAACAAGTTTCATCCCTTATGGACATAAGGGCCATTCAGCAAGTACCACAGCAAGAGCAGGGACAAGGATTTTACTCATGACTTTTCTTGGTACCCAGAAAAGACAAAGCCTGGAGACCAGTACTGGACCTGTCTATTCTAAATACATTTCTGGACGTTCCAAAATTCAAAATGTTGACTCTGCTGCAGCTCATGCCCATGCTGGGCAAGAAGGCTTGACTGGTAACTTTGGACCTAAAAGAGGCATACCTGCATATTCCAATCAGACAATCTTGCAGAATATATCTCAGATTCATAGCTGGCTCAATGCATTACCAATTCTCTGCACTGTCCTTTGGCTTATCTACTGCGCCCAGGGTCTTCACAAAACGTCTGGCACCAGTAATTGCATTTTGCAGACAGAGGATTTCAAATATATCCTTACTTGGATGATTGCCTTATTCAAGCAGAGAACAAGGACATTCTACTAAAGCATCTGGCGTTTGTAAAAAAGATTACTAATTTGCCTAGGGTACACAGTAAACGCAAAAAAAATCAAAACTAGTACCCTCTCGAGATATTTCTGGGTGCAAGGTTAAATACAACTGCCCAGATGGCTTATCTCACGCCAGACAAGCAAAGACAACTGACTTCTTACTTCAAAATGTTGGCAACAAAGACCCAGTTATCTACAAGAAATATTCTGCAGGCTTTGGGCTTCATGGCATCCTGCATTTTGCTGATTACGTATGCCAGACTGCATATGAGGAAACTACAGTGGTATCTAAAAAGTGTTTGGACTCTAAATTGTCACAGCCTGGAAACATTGGTTATTCTTATTCCTTGCCTGCAACAGGAGTTCCGATGGTGGGCACAGGCCTGTCACCAAAACAAGGGTCTGCCATTCACCTTACCCCACAGCCAGGCAGTCAATAACAGATGCATCAGATTATGCCTGGGGGGCCCACATGGCAGGAAAATGCATTCAGGGCACATGGCCCACAAGCCAAAGGCACCTTCATATCAGTCAAAAAGAGGTGCTAGCTGTTCAGAATGCCCTGACAGCTTTCAAGGACCTTCTCCATCCAGGACAACTACTGATAAGGACGGACAATACTGCAGTCATGTGGTACATAAGCAGGGAGGCACACATTCCTACCCCCTCTGCAGACAAGCCATGACTTTGTGGGACACAGCATTGACCTATCAAGTACACCTGCAAGCACATTTCCTGCCAGGAAAGAAAAATACGCTGGCCGATGAACTAAGCAGAAACCTCACGGATCCCCACGAGTGGAAACTGGATCCACAAGTCTTCAGCATGACGATAAAGAAATGGGGATGCCCAGACATAGATCTATTTGCCTCCCCTCACAATTGCCAACTACAGAGATTCTGACCAAGGACCTATCACAAGCAAACATGGAAAGTGGATGCTCTATGATTCAGCTGGAAAACCCTAACAGTATATGCCTTTCCTCCTCTGCCTCTCCTCCCCAAGGTGTACTCCTAAAGGTCAGACAAGAGAAGCCAAAAATGATTCTGATTTCTCCAAACTGGCCCCGCCAGCACTGGTACCCAATCCTAAAGAGCTTGTCTCAAGGCCCAGCCTGGACATTGCCTCTTAATTCATTTACTGACCCAACGAAACAATCCGATCCTGCACAGCCATCTCAGAACCCTAATTCCTGCAGCATGGCGGATAATGTAGTCATTCAGAACACACCTCTCTCTAAAGCAATGATGAATGTTATTTTGGAGGCCAGGAGGCCCAGTACCAGAAAATCTTATGCAGAAAAATGGAAAAGATTCTGTGCTTGGAACCAGGCACAAAGAATTGACACGTTTGTACCAAATATTTCTCAGATTTTACAATACCTGACTGAGATGCTGGACCAAGGCCTGTCCTGTTCATCAATTACAATCCATGCCTCTGCCATTTCAGCTCATTACAATATGGAACCACCAATTTTTTCACATCCGTTGCTAAGACAGTACCTCAGAGGAGCCAAAAACATAAGACCTCCAAGGAGAGCATCAGTACCTGCATGGTGCCTCAATTATGTTCCACTTACCAGGCTGAACAGAGAGAGGGTAACGGTGAGCTGCCTGTCGGGTGCTAGGATCCGCCACATAACACAAGCACTCAGGTCACTCCAAAGCAAGTACAAATATGACTCCATCATTGTCCATGCCGGCGTGAATGACCTGAGACGTACCTCCTTGGACTACATGAAAAGAGACATAGAGGAGCTCTCTGATTATGTAGCCCAGGCCGGTATGACCCTGACCCTGAGCAGCATCTTGCCCTCGCCAAGAATGATGCCACAATACAAAGACAAGATGATCAGCTTTAATAATTGGCTCAATTACTGGTGTCATTCTAGAGGGATCCAATGTTTGTCTGCTTCGGATGACATGCTGGACAAGCTACGCTGCTTCGCAAGGGACGGCTTGCACCTGTCACCACTGGGCTTCCGGATATTGGCTAAGGCTCTTGCCACCCCTGTAGTGCCTTTTTTAGGCAAGGCTCAAAAGACAAACCCACCACCTTAGAAAACAAAAAAGGAAAAAAACTAAGGGTAATGCTGCTCAACGCCAGAAGTCTAAATCTCAAGATGCAGGCTCTCGAAGCACTCCTCAGTATGGAGAGCATTGATGTCTGTGCATTAACTGAAACCTGGTTCAAGGCTCCTGAGAGCACCCCAGCCCTACCAGGTTATACCTCGTATCATGCATTTCGGCCCCAAATCTTGGGCCGAACCACAAAAGGAGGGGGAGTGTCCATATTCATTAAAGACACCCACACCTCCAGGTTAGTGGCAATGCATGAAGCATCGGAGACCATCCATGTGCAACTAACCGTAGGCAAAACTGCTATACAACTTGTAGCATGCTACAGACCACCCTCTCAATCTCAGGAACTCCATTTAGCCTTCCTGAAGACACTGGAGGATATGAATGCCTCACCAAATGCCATCATATTGGGAGACCTCAACTACCCAAACATAGACTGGGTGCATTATTCAAGTCCCAACACCCTAGCCCAAAGGTTCCTGGAATTCATCAACTCAAATGCGATGGAACAACTAGTCACCTCCCCCATAAGGGGAAATAATGTACTTGACCTGATCATCACAAACATGGGGACAAAATGCTCAACACCGGAAGTATACCCCTCACTAGTGAGATCAGACCACAAACTAATAACCCTAGATATTCATATCCCACCTCCACCCCCAGCACAAAAGACCACAGTGAGAAACTTCTCAAAAGCTGACTTTACACTCCTTAGGACTGAAATGGTATCCTTCAAGCCCCCTGGGCCAGTGGAAACCACATCCCACACTGCTGAATCCTTCACAAATGCTTTCTATGGACATCTCCAAGAATGCATGGATCATGCAATCCCAAATAAAACTAAGACCCTTTCCACCAAAGGCAGGCGTCCTATCTGGTGGACCCCAGCCATAAACTTTATAACAAGAGAAGGAAGCTACTGCAAGACAGAGCAAAATCCCATAAAGGGAAGGCATCTCTGATCAGCACTAGCAATAAACTACATTCGCTCATAAAATCATTGAAGGCCAACTTTGAGAGAAAAATCGATAAGGACTCTAAAGATAACCACAAGGCCTTCTTCAGTTATGTTAGAAACTTGGGCGGAAACCCTCAGATATGCTTAGAATTAGTTCATAACTGCAAGAAACACACTGAACTCACAGATATTGCCAACATACTGGCAGACAGGTTCAGTGCAAATTTCTCCCCTCCCTCTCCCCCAAAAGATGAAATATTTATCCCAGCTGAATGCAACCTCCCTGGCATCTCAGATGTCCAGGTGACAGCTGCTCTCAGCAAAGCTAAAAATACAGCATCTATGGGACCAGACGGTGTCCCGGGTTGCGTACTACGTGAACTCCTAGAGGAGCTAAACCTGCACATAAGAATGCTGTTTAATCTTAGCCTTACTACAGGATATGTCCCTGAACACTGGTGTACAGCAACAGTGGTCCCACTCCACAAGGGTGGCACCTCTACCGACCCTGGACACTACCGCCCCATAAGCTTGACCAGCCTGGTCTGCAAGGTTATGGAAAGGATCATTATGGAACTCAAACAGTGACATCGGGGACCTACAGACAATTGACCCTACCCAGTTTGGCTTTGTAAAAGGCAGATGCTGCCTCTTAAGCCTGGTGGACTTTTTTGAAACAGTCACTAGAACCATCGATGAAGGCAAAGCAGTTCATACAGCCTACCTGGACCTGGCAAAAGCCTTCGACACAATACACCACTCAGGCATCATAGACAAGCTCAACAGCTTAAATGAAAACCCATATCTCACAAGATGGGTTGCAAACTGGCTGAAGGACAGAGCCCACAAAGTCAGAATAGCTGGAGCTATGTCAGATTCTAAGCCAGTCACAAGTAGAGTCCCACAGGGCTCTGTCTTGGGACCCCTCTTGTTCGGCATTTATTTCTCAGATGTGCAGGCAAACATAGGGGGGTTGTGGCTGACAAAGTTCGCAGATGACTGCAAACTAGGCGCCATAGTCGATACACCAGCTGACACATGCATCCTTCAGAAGGGCCTTACAGAAACAGACGACTGGTGCCAGAGTCATGGCCTTTAACTAAATGCCAAAAAATGTATAGTCGTCCCCTTTGGGAAAAACAAAGTACCCACAAATTACCACATAGGTGGTAACCCATTAAGTACGGAAAAAGTAATCGGAGACCTGGGGACCCAAGTTGACGGTGACCTCTCATTTGACACCCACGTTGCCTAAGTGGTTAGAAAGACCTTCTACCTTGCCCACCTTATCATGAAGGGATTCACATCCAGATCAGACGATGTCATTGTACCCCTATATTCCTCCCTTATCAGACCTATGATTGAGTACAATGCCCCATTTGGTATGTACCTCACCCGGCACCTGCAGCAGCTGGAGAGACCCCAAAAGTACCTCACCAAGAGGATCAAGGGTCTCCAACATATGTCATATGCTGCCAGACAAAAAAGCTCCAGCTCTATTCAGTAGCATACCGCCTGCTCAGAGGTGATCTGTGCCTGACGTACAAGGCCATGTCCAATCCGGAATTAATGGACATGCTCCACCTCAAAAAATCCAAATCCATCAGAGCCACAAGAGCTAAAGATCTAAACCTCAGCACAAACATGAATAGGACATGCTGGAGGGACAGATTCATAACACAGAGGCTTCCCGCACTCTGGAACAGGATCACAGTTCATGTTAGGCAGAGCCTCTCACTGACTCTCTTCTAGAGAAATCTTGACGAGTGGATGGGTGATTGTAGGTTTACCCCCGGGGGTCATCTCTGTCTCATTTATAGACAGAGGCACAGTAAACTGAATTTAATTTGTACACTTTTGTATCATTGCATGGGGTGGCGAAAGCCACATACACTATGGCTAGGCTTATAAATGCCCTAGGGCAGATAGCCTAGTACCATACTATGAAATTTTAAAAACTCACACTGCTCTTTTTGAGCCAGCCATTACAGCTGAAATAAAGTTCTTATCTTGGAAAACAGCTCTGCTCCGAGCAATAACCTCTGCAAGATGAGTCTCAGAGTTACAGGCATTCATGACTGTGGAACCTTTTATCATTTTCCATCCAGACAGGGTTTCTCTGAGGACTAACCCGACATTTATGCCTAAGGTAATGTCCAGTGTGGCCCTTTACCAAACCATTCATTTGCCTACTTTTTATCCAAACCCGTAGAGTGTAAGGGTGAGACTCCTGCATTCTTTGGACATACACAGACAGCTACGCTTCTACTTGGACAGAACTAAGGCTTTCAGAAAGACTGAGCAAGTCTTAGTAGCATACGCTGCAGGATCACAAGGAAAGGCTATCTCAAAGCAGGCTATTTCAAAATGGACAGGCCACTGTATTCGTTTCTGCTATTCACAACATGGCAAATCAGTGCCTAAGGGCATTAGGCCACATTCAACCAGAGCAGCAGCCACTTCAGCAGCCTTCCTCGGAGGAGTACCAGCCAAAGACATTTTAGAGGCTGCAATTTGGAGTTCAGTGCATACTTTTACCAAGCACTACCACTTACCTCTCTACTCTAAATCCAGAGCAGGCTTTGCCACTGCAGTTCTACAGGGCCTTATAGCCTCTCCTAATCCTATTTAGACCCAGCCAACCAACCTCAGCTTTGGTTTTCAGCCCAAGTGTAATGACTGCAACACGAACTTAGTACAGTTGTGTACCTGCCATAAATGTAGATGTTCGAGTGTATTAACTGTTGCAGTCCAGGTTACCCACTCACCATCCCCCTTTTCTTTGCTGGGACTTGTGTACTTCTCTATCCTATGCAACCTATGTGGTGTATTTGCTTGTAGATGAAGGAAATGTTATTTTTGTGCATGCATACTTATTGGCATAATTTTCAGCCTTCCAATTTGGGTGCACCTGATATCTTGGGCAAGAAAAACTGAAGAAAATGGCGTCTGCTGCATCTTATATACCCTTGGTGCACTGACGTCAGGGAAGAGGCGATAGCAACCGACGCCGGACCTAGACTTTGGAATTCATGCTGACTGTGGGTAGCCTGCCAGCAAGATAACCCAAGTGTAATGACTGCAACAGTGAATACAATCGAACATCTACATTTATGGTAGGTACACAACTGTACTTTGTCCCAACATCCGAGAGGAGCATAACCTAAAATGTGGATCTTTCAGAACAGCCTGCTGGAGTATAGCCACATTGTTTGTTCATAGGATGGGTGAAATTAGATTTATGGAAACGGAACTCCGTAGATCTTTGAAGGTCATCCTGTGGACCAAAAAATAGTTTTAAATTCAATTTCCTACAGAAAGCTATGATAGTAACATAAACATTTTCATCAACATAAAAGCTCGGTATGTAGTTGAGACCTTTATTTAACAATTGTTTCTGGTTAGTGGACAAAATATACTTGGAAATGTTTTGCACATTGTCACATTCAGTATTCAACTCACTAGTGATTGCAGTAGGTTTTCTATTGCATTTGCCCTTGTGCTTGCACCCCTCTCTAAAGGATGATCCTGACTGCATACCTTTTTTGGATCCAGAGAGTCTGACATATATATATTTTCAGTATCAGTAGCCGAGGACTCATCCCCCCCCAAGTGCTGAGTCCCTGCCCTGATTTTTTAAGGATAGACCTGAGGCTTCTTCCTACAAGTATTAACCCCATATCTATTTCCCTCAAAATCTGGCACTCTTCAGGGATTCAAAGGGCCTACCACTGTCAGTCTTCCACATCCCTAGTAAATATGCACAGCTTTAGTCCCACAACTAGAATACTGCAACATGGAAGAGAAGGACATCTATGGTTATGGTAAAAATTTTACACAACTATTATTTGTCGGATAACCCTGCAAATCTGGGAATTGGCAGCAAAGCACGACCTCTTCCTGAAAGCTTTATACATCCCCTCTCAGGATAACAAACAAGTGGACTTGCTCAGCAGTACCTCCTCTCTGCAACACAAATGGATGTTTCACAGGGGTACCTTTCAACACATAGCCCACCAGTGGTGCACACCTCAGACATCACATTTAAGGCCCCTGGTTTATGGCCATACGTCTGACATCCGACGCAGCTGCAACAGCCAAGCTGAAGCTTTTGTATAGGAGCCGACATACGAGTCGTCTGAGGGCAGGAAATCCAACAACAAGAATACTGCAACATGGAAGACATCTATGTTTGTGGTAAGATTTTACGTAACTTTTTCCCCCCTTCTGCTTTCCCCAACCCCAAGGGCAATCATCACAAGATGTTCGTGTTTCACTGCTGCAGTCATTACACTTGGGTTATCCTGCCATCAGGCGGTCCCGCAGTCGGCCAGAGTTCCAAAGTCTTGGTCCGGCATCGGTTACTGTCGCTTCTTCCCTGACGTCAGTGCGCCAAGGGTATATAAGATGCAGCCAATGCCATTTTCTTCAGTCTTTCTTGCCGCACGGTGCCCGAAGCAAAAGCAGTTCGCAAGTGCCGGTCGGCAGACTCCTGAGATTTGCGATTCGAATTTCAGAACCGAAGTCTTCAATAAAGCTAAGTACCCTGTTGGGGATACTTTTTCTTGCCTCAGTCCGATGTCAGTAAAAGTTAATAATTGTATTTCTTGTGGGAAGCAAATACCTCATAAGGATTTTCATTCTTACTGTATTCCATGCCTAGGCCCAGACCACAACGTCACTAGTTATCGGTTTTGTGCTAGATTTAACAAACGCACTATTAAATGCGATGGTGGTGCTGCGGTAGCGTCGTCGCCTCACAGTAAGACGCTGTTAGGTTCGATTCTCAGCTAGAACGTCTTCTGTGTGGAGACGTGCGTGAATGGGCGTACCTTCGCTGAAGGTTGTGCGTCAGAGCTGGCAACTCGGTACGTAAAAATCTACTGCCAATCATTAGCGGACTGGAGTTCCACTGTGGCGACTCCTAACCGGGAAAAGTCAAAAGACACAAACTATTAAACGTCTGTTTGATTTTGCTTGCAATTACTTTGGCCGAAGGTTTAATTATACCATGCAGTCGGAACAACCGACGACTGGAATACACAAAAAACACAAAGACAAGGATAAGGACAGGCATCCAAGGCCCAAAACTGGCGATGAAGCCTCTTCTAGGCTAGTCGCCTGTTCGCCGGTTCTCAGTGAGGCGCTTTCGCAGCCCCTGACACCCGCTACCTCAGAGCCACAGGCCACCTCCGACTCCCACGTGGAGATGACTAGGCCTCTGAATACTCTAGGTGTTGGGCCTATGGAAACGAACCCTTCAGATGGGTCCGGAGCCGCTGAGCAGGCATCGGCTTCTGAGGGTGTTTTCAGACCTTCACAGCTTACCATAAAAACTACAGCCAAGTCTAAAACTCCATTAAAGACAAAGAAGCAAGTACAGCATTCACCTGGACAGGCCTCCATGCCTAAAAAACAGATCCTCAAAATGACCGAAGACTTAATTACTCTGATCAGGGGTACCCATCCCCCTCCTGATAAAAGGCCTATGCAGGATACAGACTGATTCCTCTGACCAGGTTTCCATTTCTTCTGATTCCCCTTCAGACCAGGGATACTCTTTACCACCCTATGAGGACTCTTTTGCTGAAGAATCAATTCCTTCAGCCTCTCCTCCTAAGGATTATTCTTTTGGGGAAACTTTACATACCATGAGGGAGCGTTTCCATTGGGAGGGCCAGGATTACTCTCCAAGAAAAGGCTTAGAGACTTTCTTTTATTGCCTCAACACAGGCCCCTTGCTATTCCGCCAGTGTTAGATATTGTGGATGATATGTTCTGTGAATCCAGTTTAAATTCTGGTTCTTTGCCCCCTGCTCCAGTCAAGCCAGACAGGTACTACAGAGTCCCTGACTCTCACAAATTTCTTTATAAAAACCCTGTTGCTGACCCAGAAACTATTTCCCAGGGTCCCAAATGGGGTAAAGGCTTCCACGGCTAAAAATCCAGTTCCCTCTGACAGGGATTCTAGAGCATTAGACAGATGGGGGAAGAAAGTTTACACTTCTGCAACTTTAGCAGTGAGAGCTTTAAATTGCCAGTTTCACATGCTTAAATACCAACAATATTTAATGTCTCTGTTAAAACAGAAAATGATTACAAGTTCAGAACATCCTGACTATAAGGAAATGCAGGATTTATTGCATGCAGCTGAACAAGTGGGAGAACATACTCTGCAATGTGGTTTTGATTCATTAGAGGTTCCTTGTAGAGCAGCAGTTACAGGATCTGTGATTCGAAGGCGTGCTTGGTTAAAAGAACAAGGTTTACCTGATCATGTTAAGGCAAAATGATTGGATGCTCCTTTACAGCAGGATATTTTATTTGGTTATAAGGCAGTAGAGGTATTAAAGAAAATGGAGGATAAAGCAAAATCTATGCAAACAGTGAAGGATTTCTTACAGGTGCAGCCTCGATTTAGCAGAAATTGGCCTTCAAAGAATTGGTCCTTTCCAGTGTCAGACAGACCACAAAGAGGCAGATACAGACACCCAAGAGGCAGATCTCAGCCCCAAGGCTCTTACAGACCACGACAGTGGGGTGCTTCAACCCCAAAAGGAGGTGAAGACAAGTCACAACCTTACAGGAAACAGTCCCAATGACTTCCCCTTCGAATGCCAAGCACTTACCTTTTGGCAGCTCCCTTAGGGGGAAAACTAGCACTTTTTGCTCAAAATTGGCATATAATCACCCAAGACAAATGGGTTCTGAATATTGTGTCTCAAGGTTACAGGTTCCACTTTCGCACTCTAGAATGCCAGACCTGCCACAAAATCAATGGGCAGAGGCACAAAAACAAATTACAGCCCTCATGGACACGAGAGCTGTTCAAAAAGTGCCACAGCAGGAACAAGGACAAAGATTTTACTCAAGACTTTTCCTGGTCCCCAGAAAGGACAAAGCCTGGAGACCCATACTAGACCTTTCTACTCTACTTACCTGGATGTTCCGAAATTCAAAATGTTGACACTACAGCAGCTTCTTCCCATGCTGTGCAAGAAGGCTTGGCTTGTTACTTTGGACCTCAAAGAGGCATGCCTGCATGTCCCTATCAGACAAAATTGCAGAAGATACCTCAGATTCATAGCTGGTTCAATGCATTACCAATTCTCTGCACTGCCCTTTGGCTTATCTACTGCGCCCAGGGTCTTCACAAAGTGCCTGGCACCAGTAATTGCATTTTGCAGGCAAAAAGGAATTAAAATATATCCATACTTGGACGACTGCCTTATTCAAGCAGAGAGAAAGGACATTCTTCTAAAGCATCTGGCGTTTGTAAAAAGGTTGCTAATTTGCCAAAGTGCATGATAAGCGAAAAGAAGTCAAAACTAGTGCCCTCACAAGAGATAGTATTCCTGTGTGCCATCTTAAATACAACTGCCCAGATGGCTAATCTCCCGCCAGACAAGCAAGGACAACTGACTCAGTACTTTCAATTGATGGCAACAAAAACCCTACTCCCTGTAAGAAAAATTCTGCAGGTCTTGGGATTCATGGCATCCTGCATACTACTAATTCCATATGCCAGAGTGCATATGAGGAAATTACAATGGTACCTAAAAAGTGTTTGGACTCAACACTGTCACAGTTTGGAAGCAGTAATACGACTAATTCCCTGCCTACAACAGGAGTTTCGGTGGTGGGCACAGGCATGTCACCTCAACAAGGGACAGCCTTTCACTCTACCCACAGCCAGGCAGACACTAACAACAGATGCTTCGGATTACGCCTGGGGAGCACACATGGCAGGAAAATGTATTCAGGGCAAGTGGGCCGCAAACCAAATGCATCTTCACATCAATCAAAAAGAGATGTTGGTTGTACAAAATGCCCTAACAGCTTTCAAGGACGATGTTCTTCATCTCACATTGCTGCAGTCCTTACATATGGGTAGTCCGCTGTCCTCGGTCGGCCCGAATACCAAAGTATTAGGCTGACGTCGGTCAAGGCGCTTAAAACTGACATCAGGACGTCAGGGTACAAAAGCGCATGACCAACGTCATTTCCTCAGTCTTTTTTGCCGCATGGTCCGATGCAGAAGCAGCGTTGCAAGTGCCGTTCGGCGTTCTGAAATTTTTCGAATTTGGAGTTTCAGACCGAATCCAAGTTGGCTAAGTACCCGTTGGGGGATATTTTGTTTTTTACTTGCCACAGTGTTTAACCGGATGGCAGAAAAAGTGAATAAATGTATTACTTGTAGGAAACAGATACCGCATAGGGATTATCATTCTTTGTGTATTCCTTGTTTGGGGCCTGAGCACGGCGTTGTTGGGTGTCGCTTTTGCTAGGTTCAATAAACGCACTATTAAGCGAAGGTTAGATTGTGCTAGGCTGGTCTTTGGGAAGCGGTGCAATTATAATATGCCATCGGATTCTCCCGCCCGCTTCTGCGCAGAAGCGCAAAGACAAAGCAGTTAAACCCAGGCAAGATGAGTCGTCCGTTCCGGACGCCCGTTCTTTAGAGGCTTCCGTGGCACTGGTGTTTCCGGAGACTTCTCTGGAGTCTTAGGGGGAGACTTTGATTTTGCAGGAGGTGGTCTCTCAGGAGGCAGGTCAGGCTGAAGGGGCTTCTCAAGTTACTGTACTCCCCTCCCTTCCTAGGGTGGTTAGGCCTTCTCCTTCTGTTTCCAAGGCTTCTCCCAGAGGCAGGCCAGTTTTAGCTTCTGTTGGTGTCACTCCTAGTTCAGCAGGGTCTGTGCCTAAGAAGCACATGCTTAAAATGGCAGAAGATTTGATTACTCTGATTAGAGGTTCTTTGCCCCCTCCTGTTAAGAGGCCTAGGGTGGAGCCAGAGTTGGGAAGTTTTGAGCAGGCTTCGGATGTTTCAGAGTCTTCAGCTGAAGACTTGCAGGAGTACTCTCCTTATTCTGATTCTGATGCAGATGATTCCACTCCTTCTGCTTTTCTCCTCCAGAGGATTTTTCTTTTTCAGAGACACTTCATTCTATGAGGGAACATTTTAAGTGGGAAGGTCAGGACTTCTCTGATTCTCGGAAAAGGCTTAGGGAATTTTTGCTGTTACCCCAGCATAGGCCCTTGGCTATACCCCCTGTTCTGGATGTTGTGGAAGATGTGTTTGCAGAGGCTTCACTTAATCCTGATTCTCTGCCTCCTGCTCCTGTTAAACCGGATAGGTATTACAGGGTGCCTGATGCTCATAAATATCTTTATAAGAGTCCTAGGGCGGACCCAGAAACTATTAGTCAGGGACCTAAGGGTGTCAAGGCCTCTGTTGTAAAAAAAACGGTTCCTCTAGATAAAGAAGCCAGAGCTTTGGATAGATGGGGAAAGAAGGTCTATAAATCTTCTACCTTAGCTATGAGGGCTTTGAATTGCCAGTTTCATATGTTGAAATATCAAAACTTTCTTCTTTCTCAATTGAAGTCTAAGGTGGATGCTCTGGCGGAAGGCATTGAGTGTAAAGAATTACAAGATTTGGTGCATGTCTCTGAACAGGTGGGTAAGCATTCATTACAGTGTGGTTTTGATGCTGTGCAGGCCTCGTCTAGGGTGGCTGCCACTGGCTCAGTTCTTCGCAGGCACGCCTGGCTGAAGGATCAGAATTTATCTGACCATGTTAAGACAAGGATTTTGGATGCTCCTTTGCAGTCTGATGTGTTGTTTGGTTCACCTGTGGAGTCAGTCTTGAAGAAAATGGAAGACAAGGCTAAGTCTATGCAGGCTGTTAAAGATTTTTGCAAGTTCAGCCTCCAGTTTAGTAGGAATTGGCCTGCTAAGGGGTGGGCGTATCCTTCTTATGATTCTCAGTCTAGGGGTAGATCTAGGCGTGGTAGGGGCAGAGCTCAGAGTTCTTTCAGACCTAGAACAGGAGTTCACCTGCACAATCTTCGGGTGAGGGCAGGGGCCAGTCCTTTCGTAAACAGGCCCAATGACCTACTTTTCAGCTGCCAGATCCTTCTTGCCTGGCAGCACCTTTGGGAGGAAGGTTAGCACTCTTCAAGGAAAATTGGATGTGGATTACCCAAGACAAATGGGTATTGGATATCATACACCAGGGTTACAAGTTTTATTTCCATACCTTGCCTCCTTTCAAAGGCATGCGCGACGTTCCTCCTCAGCAAAGACTATAGGCTCACAAACAAATTTCTCTACTACTTCAAATAGGGGCCATACAACAGGTCCCTCTGCCAGAAGTGGGCCTAGGATTTTATTCTCGCCTGTTTCTAGTACCAAAGAAAGAAAACACGTGGAGACCAATTTTGGATTTATCTATCCTCAACACATATCTGGACATTCCCAAGTTCAAAATGTTGACGTTACAACAGCTTTTACCTCTGCTGGGCAAAGATCACTGGATGGTGACTCTGGATCTCAAGGAAGCTTACCTTCATGTTCCTATCAGGCCCAGTTGCAGGAAGTATCTGCGTTTTCGGGCTGGGACTTCACATTATCAGTTCTCTGCATTGTCCTTTGGCTTATCTACTGCGCCCAGAGTGTTCACGAAGGTTCTGGCTCCAGTGGTAGCTTTCTTCAGGCTAAGAGGAATACAAATCTATCCTTATTTGGACGATTGCCTGATTCTGGCCCAAGAAAAGGACAAACTTCTTCATCATTTACAGTATGTGATGGCAGTGTTAAGATGCTTGGGGTATTCTGTGAACGAAATAAAGTCCAGTCTAGTACCCTCTCAGGACATGTGCTTTCTGGGTGTGAGACTGAATACAGCATCCCAGATGGCCTTTTTGACCCCGGACAAACAAAAGAATCTTTCCCTTTACTTCCACCAATTGTCTCGTCAGTCCAGGCTGACTGCAAGGACAGTCCTTCAAGCCTTGGGGTTCATGGCATCTTGTATTCTGGTACTTCCCAATGCCAAACTGCATATGAGGAAGCTACAGTGGTATCTCAAGAATGTATGGACACAGCACTGCCAAGATTTGGACACTGTCATTCAGATAATACCTTGCATTCAAAAGGAATTTTTGTGGTGGGCTCAGGAATGTCACCTAAACAAGGGACTCTGTGACCCGGCCAGAGGCGAGTCAGATTTTAACGACAGATGCCTCAGACAAAGCTTGGGAGCTCATCTAAATGGAAAATGGGTACAAGACCGTGGCCTGCCAGACTTCAACATCTACATATCAACTTGAAGGAGATGTTAGCAGTCCAATTGCATTGATAGCTTTCAAGGATTTACTTCTTCCAGGGCAGGTGTTGATTCAAACAGACAACACAACTGTCATGTGGTACATCAACAAGCAAGGGGAACATTCTTATCCTCTATGCAGACAAGCAATGATTTTGTGGGAGACTGCTCTCAGTTTACAGCTAAATCTTCAGGCAAGGTTTCTGCCAGGAGCACAGAACTCCTTAGCAGATGTGTTGAGCAGACAAATTATGGATCCCCACAGTGGAAATTGGATCCTCATGTATTTCAGAGATTGACAGTGTTATGGGGAACTCCAGACATAGATCTGTTCGCTTCTCCACTAAATTACCAGCTGCCAAAGTTTTGCACAAAAGGTTTCATCCCACAGCTTGGAAAGTGGATGCTCTCTCATTCAATTGGAGCAATCTTCACGTGTATGCCTTTCCACCTCTGCCTCTCCTCCCAAAGGTACTGCTGAAGGTCAGACAGGACAAGCCAAACATGATTTTAATAGCTCCAGATTGGCCTCGACAGCACTGGTACCCATTACTGAGAAGTCTGGTACAGGAGCCTCCATGGCCTTTGCCTTGATTCCTCACCTGCTGTCTCAGGAGAACAGTCATTTACTCCATGTCAAACTTCATTCTCTACATCTGACAGCCTGGCATATTCTGTTTTAAACCCTGGAGGGTCTCAGCTTCCACAACAAGTTTTGAATGTTATTTTGGAGGCCAGAAGGCCTAGTACAAGGAAAGTTTACGCAGATAAATGGAGGAGATTTTTATTTTGGAGTACAGCAAAGGACTTTGATGTTTCTAAACCTAATTTAAGTGTTGCTTCAATACCTTACTGAGTTATTGGACAAAGGTTTGTCCTTCTCCTCTATAAAGGTTCATGCTGCAGCAATTTCTGCTCACTATGACTGTGACCCACCATTATTTTCTCAGCCTTTGTTTAAGCAATTCCTTAGAGGGCAAAGAATATAAGACCCCCGTAGAGCTCCTACTCCTGCTTGGGATCTCAATTTTGTGTTGGAGAAACTCACTCTACAACCTTTTGAGCCTGCAGCAACGGCAGAGTTGAAATATTTATCATGGAAGACTGCTTTTTTGTTGGCCATTACCTCTGCGAGAAGGGTTTCTGAATTACAGGCCCTTATGGCAGTTGAGCCTTTCTTAATTTTCCACAAGGATAGGGTGTCTTTGCGTACTAACCCTTCTTTTATGCCTAAAGTGGTTTCTAGTGTGGCTTTAAACCAAACTATTCATTTGCCTACTTTTTATGCAAACCCCCAAAATAAAGGGGAAAGGATTTTGCACACTTTGGATATACACAGACAGTTGCGATATTATTTGAGCAGAACTAAAGGGTTCAGGCAGTCTCAGCAGTTGTTTGTTTCTTTTGCTTTGGGTTCTCAGGGCAAACCTGTTTCAAAACAAACTATTTCTAAGTGGTTTTTGTATTGCTTTCTGTTATTCCCATCATGGTAAGGAGATTCCAGCTGGGATTAGGCCTCATTCCACTAGGGCTACTGCCACTTCTACAGCTTTTTAAGGGGTGGCTACTAAAGATATTTTGGAAGCAGCTACTTGGAGTTCAGTGCATACTTTCTCTAAGCATTACCACCTTCCACTTTACTCTAAATCTAGGGCTGGATTTGCCACTGCAATTTTACAGGGCATTTTGGCAGCTCCTAATGCTTTATAGTTTTGCCATCCTCCCTTACCTCTGCTTTGGGATTCTACCCATATGTAAGGACTGCAGCAATGTGAGATGAAGAACATAGTACAGTTTTGTACCTACCATAAATGTAGATGTTGAAAGATCCACATTGCTGCAGTCCAATCTCTCCCTCCTTCCCTCTGTTGTTGAAGGTGGTGGTGTGGTTTGTGTTATGCGTATTGTAAATATGGTTAGTGCACGGGTGGTTGGTTAGTTTTTGCTGGTTTTTGGCTTTGGCCTTTCTTGTTAGGGCCTTCTGACATCTGGGGCAAGAAAAGACTGAGGAAATGACGTCGGTCATGCGCTTTTGTACCCTGACGTCCTGATGTCAGTTTTAAGCGCCTTGACCGACGTCAGCCTAATACTTTGGTATTCGGGCCGACCGAGGACAGCGGACTACCCATATGTAAGGACTGCAGCAATGTGGATCTTCGAACATCTACATTTATGGTAGGTACAAAACTGTACTTTCTGCATCCAGGACAACTGTTATTAAAGACAGATAACACCACAGTTATGTTATACATAAACAAGCAAGGGAGCACTCATTCTTATCCCCTATGCAGACAAGCCATGACCTTGTGGAACACTGCTCTAACCTATCAAGTTCATCTGCAAGCACAATTCCTGCCAGGAAAGAAAAATACTCTGGCAGACGACTTAAGCAGAAACATTGTGGATCCTCACGAGTGGAAATTAAATCCACAAGTATTCAGCATGATAACGCAAAAATGGGGGTGCCCAGACATAGATTTTTTTGCCTCCCCAGTGAATTGCCAACTACAGAAATTCTGCAGAAGGACTTACCACACACAAGCATGGAAAGTGGATGCTCTCTCGTTCAGCTGGAAAAGCCTAAAAGTTTATGCCTTCCCACCACTGCCTCTCCTTTCAAAGGTACTCCTCTAAAAGCCAGACAAGAAAAAACACAGATGATCCTGATTGCCCCAGACTGGCCACGCCAGCATTGGTACCCAATCTTAAAGAACTTAGCTCAAGGCCCACCATGGATTTTACCTCAAACTCTGCACCTTCTGACGCAACAAAACAATCAGATCCTGCACAGTCAGCTCAAGACCTTAAACCTGGCTGCATGGGAGATTCCTTAGTCAAGCAGACAACATCTCTCTCTAAAGCTGTTATGGGTGTCATTTTGGAGGCCAGGAGGCCCTGCACCAGGAAATCTTTTTCAGAAAAGTGGAAGAGATTCTGTGCCTGGAACCAGGCTCAAAACTTCCCTCTTGTCCCAAATATTCCTCAGATATTACAATACTTAACTGAGATGCTGGACAAAGGACTATCCTTTTCATCCTTTAAGATCCACGCCTCTGCCATCTCGGCTCATTACAACACAGATCCTCCTGTTTTTCTCTCATCTATTGCTAAAACAGTACCTCAGAGGGGCTAAAAACATAAGACCGCCACGGAGAGCACCAACACCAACTTGGGGACCTCAATTTTGTCTTGGAAAAACTAACTTTACCTCCTTTTGAGCCAGCCAATTCAGCAGAATTAAAATATGTTTCATGGAAAACTGCTCTGCTTCTGGCAATAACCTCAGCACAAAGAGTCTCAGCATTACTGGCACTAATGGCAGTGGAGCCCTTCATCTTGTAAGTTTGGGGATCGTATGTTTGTCCCGGGGATTACTTCCGTGTCACTATTAGACAGAGGCACAGTAAACTAAACTTTTAAAAAGGGCACAGTATACTCAAATCAAGGGGTGGCGTAAGCCAAACACAATCGGGCTAGGCTTATAAATGCCCCAGGGCAGATAGCCTAGTATGAACCTATGAACCTATTTTTCACCAAGACAGGGTTTCTTTAAGAACAAACCCTTCATTTATGCCTAAGGTGGTGTCCAGTGTGGCTCTTAACCAAACTATTCACTTGCCAACTTTTTATCCAAATCCCCAGAATAAAGGGGAGAGACCTCTGCATTCCTTGGACATACACATACAGTTACATTTCTACTTGGACAAAACAAAAGCTTTCAGAAAAACTGAGCAATTGTTTGTAGCATATGCTGCAGGATCTCAGGGAAAGTCTATTTCAAAGTAGACCATTTTAAAGTGGATAGGACACTGTATTCGATGTTCATCGTGCATACAGCTGCAGTCATAACAGATGGGTTATCCTGCCGTCAGGCGGGTCCTCGGTCGGCCGAATTCCAAAGTCTAGGTCCGGCATCGATTGTCGTCTCTTCTTCCCTGACGTCAGTGCGGCAGGGGTATAAAAGAACCAGCCGACGCCATCTTTTTCAGTCTTTCTTGCCGCACGGTGCCCGAAGCAGAAGCAGTTCACAAATGCCGGTCGGCCAGCTCCTGAGATTTACGAAAATATTTCAGCCGAAGTCTTCTTGAAAGCTAAGTACCCCGTTGGGGAAACTTTTCTTGCCTCAGACCGATGTCAGACAAAGTTAATAATTGCATTTCATGTGGGATGCAAATACCGCATAAGGATTTCCATTCTTTCTGTATTCCTTGCTTAGGCCCAGACCACGACATCTCGGCCTGCCGTTTTTGTGCTAGATTCAACAAACGCACTATTAAGCGTCGGGCGGAGTTCACCCACCACTATTTTGGTAAAAAATTTAATTACATTATGTCGTCGGATACTCCGACTCCAGTTTTGAGTAAAAGACGCAAAGATAAGGACCGACATACGAGGTCCGTGACTTCTACCGACACCACGCTAAAGCTGACTACCGGTGCTGTGGTTCTCAGCGAGGCGCCTACACAGCCCCTGAGTACCGATGACGCTTCATTACCCGGTGTCTTCTGTGCCTGAGGTCGCAGGCTCCTCTACCCCCATTCCGACTACAGATACCGACACCACTCTTGGCGGGGAAACTCAGAGTTTAGACAGGCCTGCCATTTCTCAAGGTGTCTTCAGGCCTTCCTCCTTTTCCATTAAGGCTTTCACAAAATCTAAAGCAGCCATGAAAACTAAAAACAAGGACCACAGACCCCCTCTCAAGGCCCCATGCCTAAAAAACAGATGCTCAAAATGGCTGAGGATTTGATTACTCTCATCAGGGGTTCTCAACCCCCCTCGGACAAAAGGCCCAGATTGGAGGAAGACTACCCTTCCTTAGATCAAGCCTCTATTACCTCAGAACATTCTGAGGACCAGGAATATTCATATTCCCCTTTTGAAGACTCTGATGCTGAGGAGTCCATTCCTCAGTCTCCCCTGAGGACTATTCTTTTGGGGAAACCCTACATACCTTGAGGGAACACTTTCACTGGGAAGGCCAAGATTACTCAGATTCCAAGAAAAGGCTCAGGGATTTTCTCTTGCTTCCCCAGCACAGGCCTCTGGCTATCCCTCCTGTCTTAGATATATTAGATGATGTGCACACAGAAGCAAGCCTCAACCCAGATTCTTTACCTCCAGCTCCTGTCAAACCTGACAGGTATTACCGGGTTCCTGATTCACACCAGTTCCTATACAAAAGCCATGCTGCTGACCCAGAAACTATTTCACAGGGTCCCAAGGGAATTAAGGCCTCTACTGCTAAAAACCCATTACCTTCAGAGAGAGATTCCAGAGCTTTAGAAAGGTGGGGGGAAAAAGGTGTACACCTTGGCCACTTTAACCATGAGGGCACTAAACTGTCAGTTCCATATGTTAAAGTATCAACAGTTTTTGTTATCTCAGTTGAAAAGCAAAATGACACAACCTGAGCAGCCAGATTTAAAGGAGTTGCAGGATTTGTTGCATAGTGCAGAGCAAGTGGGTAAACATACTTTGCAGTGTGGTTTTGATGCTTTAGAGGGCTCATGTAGAGCTGCTGTTACAGGGTCTGTCATACGTAGACATGCTTGGCTCAAAGAGCAAACCTTACCAGATCATGTCAAAGCTAAATTACTAGATGCACCTCTTCAAAAAGATGTATTGTTTGGTGTTAAAGCTGAGGAGGTACTAAAGAAAATGGAGGAAAAGGCAAGATCAATATAAACAGTGAAAGATTTCCTACAGGTACAACCTCCATGTTTCAGCAGAAATTGGCCTTCAAAAAATTGGTCCTTTCCAGCCACGGACAGACCTCAGAGGCAGATACAGGCGCCCGAGGGGTAGAGGGCAATCTCAAGGATCATTCAGAGCCAGACAATGGCAAGCACCAACCCCAAGAGGTGGAGAAGATAGATCACAGTCATTCAGAAAGCAGACACAATGACTTTCCCCTTTGCATGCCAAGCAAAGCTTTAATGGCAGCACCTTTGGGCGGAAAACTGGCGTTATTTTCACAAAATTGGCATATTGTTACAAAAGACAAATGGATTCTGGACATTATAGACAGAGGCTACAGATTCCACTTTCACACCCTTCCAAAAATGAGAGGCATGCCAAACCTGCCACAAAATCAAAGGGCAGAGGCACAAAAACAAATTTCAGCTCTCATGGACATAAAAGCAATTCAAGAGGTACCTGCAAAAGAACAAGGTCAAGGTTTTTATTCCAGACTATTCCTGGTACTAAGGAAGGACAAAGATTGGAGACCTATTTTAGACCTATCCATCCTAAACATATTTACATGTCCAAAACAAAAGAGTAAATCCACGACAGTCAGCACAGGAACACAAGGTAGATCAAACGAGATTTAATTAAAGCGCTTTTCGGCTCACAATACAACAGCCTTCCTCAGAATAAAGAACATTAATACATCTCTTTCCTTTTATACAAAAAAAGGCGCCAACATAAAACAATCATTCAATTCATTAAAATAAATGTTTATCTGATGATACTCCAACAACATCTTCTTAAAAGTATATAACTAAATATATGTACCTAAGAATATACTACTAAAATTGATGCACCATGACCTAGAACTGATTATTACTATAAATGTAACAACAACTTCAGCCCATTTTATTTAAGGACTTGATGAAACCCGTATAAAAATACAGGCACCTGTTTGTTTTTTTAAATTACAAAAAGAAGGTACTAAATAACTCTAATTTATAAATATAAAAAAATTTTTAAGAAATAATAAACTAAAGTAAGTATAATAATGTGTAATTAATAAATCAAGTTTGTTTACGAAGACATGTATGTGCATAAAAAACAAAACAAATAACCTGGAAAAATTCATAAATTCGTATATATATATATATATATATATATATATATATATATATATATATATATATAAAAATCCATATTTACACGTGCCAAAATTCAAGATGCTGGGCAAGGAGTCTTGGCTGGTAACATTGGACCTCAAGGAGGCATACATGCATGTCCCTATCAGACATGATTGCAGAAGATACCTCAGATTTCTTGCAGGTTCAACCCATTATCAATTCTCTGCATTGCCCTTTGGCTTATCTACTGCGCCCAGACTGTTTACGAAATGCCTGGCATCAGTAATTGCCTTCTGCAGACTTCAAGGGATATAAATATACCCATATCTGGACGACTGCCTGATCCAAGTGGACAGCAAGAACATACTTCTGAAACACCTGGCGTTTGTAATAAAACTGTTGAACTTTCTGGGATACACAGTCAACAAAAAGAAATCAAAACTAATACCCTCTCAAACAATAATTTTCCTGAGTGCCAGCTTGAATTCAAACACCCAGATGGCCTACCTCATGCCAGAGAAGCAAGGGCAACTATCTCAATACTTCAGCAAAATGTCAACCTTCACCAGGCTAACTGCAAGGAAAGTCCTGCCGGCTCTGGGATTCATGGCATCTTGCATCCTGCTGATCCCATGTGCAAAGCTGCATATGAGGAAACTTCAATGGTACCTAAAAAACTTATGGTCTCAACACAGCCACAGTTTGGAAACAATTATACCACTCATTCCATGTCTTCAAAAGGAATTTCTGTGGTGGGCTCAAGCATGCCAAAGAAACATAGATCTCCCCTTCTGCATACCTCAAGCAAATCAAATCATCACAACAGACGCCTTGGACTACGCCTGGGGGGCGCACATGACAGATCAGTGCATTCAGGGAAAATGGTCCCAAAAAGAGAAGCACCTACACATCAATCAAAAGGAAATGCTAGCAGTGCAAAATGCTATTGTGGCCTTCAAAGACCTACTGCATCCAGGCCAGCTATTGATAAGGACAGACAACACCACAGTGATGTGGTACATAAACAGGGAGGAACTCATCCATACCCCCTGTGCAGACTAGCCATGTCCCTTTGGAACACGGCTCTGGAATTGCAAATCCAACTTCAAGCACAATTCCTGCCAGGGAAGGAAAACACACTGGCAGACAGCCTAAGCAGAAATATGACAGATCCACACGAATGGAAGTTGCATCCTCAAGTTTTCGCAAAGATAACTCAGGCATGGGGACAGCCAGACATAGATCTCTTTGCTACCCACAGAAATTACCAACTGAAAAAATTTTGCTCAAGGACCTATCATCCACAGACCTGGAAAGTGGACGCACTTTCTTTCAAATGGACAACATTGACAGTCTATGTCTTTCCACCTCTTCCTCTGCTTCCCAAAGTTCTATTGAGAGGCCAAACATGATTCTCATAGCTCCAGACTGGCCAAGACAACACTGGTATCCACTCCTGAAGAGCCTGACGCATTCCCCGCCATGGATCCTGCCTCTAGTGCCTCTTCTGTTGCCCCAGCACAACTTCAAAACTCTTCACAGTCAGCTGAAAACCCTCTGTCTAGCCGCATGGAGAATCCCTTGATTTCCCAACAGACCCTCCTCTCCAAGGAGGTGCAGGATGTCATCTTGGAGGCCAGAAGACCTTCTACTAGAAAAGCCTACTACGCCAAATGGAAACGGTTTTGTGCCTGGAATCAGAAAAAGGGCCAGAATACTTGGGTAATAAATTTACCTCAAATATTACAGTACCTAGCTGAGATGTTAAACAGTGGACTTTCCTTCTCCTCCATCAAGATCCATGCTTCAGCCATTTCTGCTTAATACAACACAGATCCTCCTTTATTCTCTCATCCTCTCTTAAGACAGTTCCTCAGAGGGGCTAAGAATGTAAAACCCCCAAGGAAACCACCAGTACCTGCTTGGGACCTCAACTTCATTTTGGAAAAACTGACCCTGCCTCCATTTGAGCCAGCTGCTTCAACAGAACTGCAATATTTGTCATGGAAAACAGCCTTCCTTCTGGCTATCACCTCAGCATGCAGGGTTTCGGAACTGCAGGCCCTCATGGCTGTGCAACCTTTCATCATTTTCCATCAGGACAGAGTTTCCTTACGAACCAACCCTTCCTTTATGCCAAAGGTAGTATCCAGTGTAGCTTTGAATCAGACTATCCACTTACCTACCTTTTACCCTAACCCACAAAACAAAGGGGAGGACTGCTACATTCCTTGGACATTAACAGACAACTTCGTTATTATTTGGACAGGACAAAGCCATTCAGAAAATCCGAGCAACTCTGTGTCCTATGCTACAGGTGCTCAAGGAAAGGCTATCGCCAAACAGACAATCTCAAAATGGATAGCCCACTGCATACGCTTTTGTTACTCATTTCATAGAAAAACTGTGCCTTCAAGCATCAGATCCCACCCCACAAGGGCCACAGCTACCTCTGCAGCTTTCCTCAGGGGAGTTCCTACCAAGGACATTTTGGAAGCAGCCACTTGGAGTTTTGTGCACACTTTCTCCAAACACTATCACCTTCCACTTTACTCTAAATCTAGAGCGGGCTTTGCCACAGCAGTCTTGCAGGGCATCCTTGCTCCTCTGAGTTCCACTTAGTGCCTGCCACCCCTTTTTAGCTTTGGGATTCTACCCATCTGTTATGACTGCAGCTGTATGCACGATGAACATAGTACAGTTTTGTACCTACCATAAATGTAGATGTTCGAGTGCTAATACAGCTGCAGTCCAGGTTTCCCTCCCTCCATCCCCTCTTAGGACAGGCCTTATGACAAACACCTTCTCATACAACCTGATTGGGGGTATTCTTTTATGGTGTATTTGCTTGCAAACTACTGTTTTTTTATTATTCTATATTGCATTATTACATAAGTTTGTTTTGCCTTCCTTCTGGGGGCACCTGACATCTGGGGCAAGAAAAACTGAAGAAGATGGCGTCGGCTGGTTCTTTCATACCCTTGCCGCACTGACGTCAGGGAAGAAGCGATGCCGGACCTAGACTTTGGAATTCGGCCGACCAAGGACCCACCTGACGGCAGGATAACCCATCTGTTATGACTGCAGCTGTATTAGCACTCGAACATCTACATTTATGGTAGGCACAAAACTGTATTTTTCTGCTACACACAGCATGGGAAACCTTTACCTAGTAACATTAGGCCACATTCCACCAGGGCAACAGCCACTTCAGCTGCCTACCTTAGAGGAGTACCTACCAAAGATATCTTGGAAGCTGCAACTTGGAGTTCAGTGCACACCTTTACCAAGCCCCCCTTTTTTTTTCCAACTTTTCCCCTCTTTGTTTCAGGGATATAAATATACCCATATCTGAATGACTGCCTGATCAAGTGGACAGCAAGAACATACTTCTGAAACACCTGGCGTTTGTAATAAAACTGTTGAACTTTCTACCAGGATACACAGTCAACAAAAGAAATCAAAACTAATACCCTCTCAAATAATAATTTTTTTTCCTGAGTGCCAGCTTGAATTCAAACCCAGATGGCCTACCTCGTACCCAGAGAAACAGGGCAACTATCTCAATACTTCAACAAAATGTCAACCTTCACCAGGCTAACTGCAAGGGAAAGTCCTGCGGCTCTGGGATTCATGGCATCTGCATCCTGCTGATCCCATGTGCAAAGGCTGCATATGAAACTTCAATGGTACCCTAAAAACATGGTCTCAACACATTACAGTTTGGAAACAATTATACCACTCATTCCATGTCTTCCAAAAGGAGATTTCTGTGGTGGGCTCCAAGCATGCCAAAAAGAACATAGATCTCCCCCTTCTGCATACCTCAAACAAATCAAATCATCACAACAGGCTGGACATTTCAGCCTGGGGCATGACAGATCAGTGCATTCGGGAAAATGGTCCCAAAGAGAAGCTTGCCTACACATCAATCAAAGGGAAATGCTAGCAGTGCAAAATGCTATTGTGGCCTTCAAGACCTACTGCATCAGGCCAGCTATTGATAGGACAGACAACACCACAGTGATGTGGTACATAAGCAGGAGAACTCATCCATACCCCTGTACGAATTTAGCCATGTCCCTTTGGAACGGCTCTGGAATTGCAAATCAACTTCAAGCACAATTCCTGCCAGGGAAGGAAAACCTGCGGCAGACAGCCTAAGCAGGAAATATGACAGATCCCACCGCAGATGAGTTGCATCCTCAAGTTTTATAAAAGATAACTCTCAGGCATGGGACAGCCAGGACATAGATCTCTTTGCTACCCACAGAAATTACCAACTAGAAAAAATTTTGCTCAAGGACCTATCATCCACAGACCTTGGAAAGTGGACGCCAGCGCTTTCTTTCAAATGGACAACATTGACAGTCTATGTCTTTCCAATCCTCTTCCTCTGCTTCTCCCAAAAGTTCTATTGAGAGAGGCCAAACATAGTTCTCCTCATAGCTCCAGACTGGCCAAGACAACACTTTGGTATCCACTCCTGAAGAGCCCCTGGCCATTCTCCCATACATGGATCCTGCCTCTAGTGCCCTCTTCTATTTGCCCCAACACAACTTCAAAACTCTTCACAGTCAGCTGAAAAACCCTCACTGTCTAGCCGCATGGAGAATCCCTTGATTTCCCAAATAGACCCTCCTCTCCAAGGAGGTGCAGGATGTGTCATCTTGGAGGCCAGAAGACCTTCTACTAGAAAAGCCCTATCACTACGCCAAATGGAAACGGGTTTGTGCCTGGAGATCAGAAAAAGGGCCAAGAATACTTGGGTAATAAATTTACCTCAAATATTACAGTACCTAGCTGAGATGTTAAACAGTGGACTTTCCTTCTCACTTTCCATCAAGATCCATGCTTCCAGCCATTTTCTGCTTAATACTAGCACTAGATCCTCCTTTGATTCTCTCATCCTCTCTTAAGACAGTTCCTCAGAGGGGCTAAGAATATAAAAACCCCCAAAGGAAACCACCAAAGTACCTGCTTGGGACCTCCAACTTCATTTTGGAAAAATGACCCGCTCCATTTGAGCCAGCTAGCTTCATAACAGAACTGCAATATTTAGTCATGGAAAAACAGCCTTCCTTCTGGCTATCACCTCAGCATGCAGGAGTTTGAGAACTGCAGGCCCTCATGAAACAATGCAACCTTTCATCATTTTCCATCAGGACAAGAGTTTCCCTTCTGAACCAACCTCTTCCCTTTATGCCAAGGTGAGTATCCAGTGTAGCTTTGAATCAGACTATCCACTTACCTACCTTTACCCTAACCCGCAAAACAAAGGGAGGACTGCTGTTCACATCTTGGACATTAACAGACAAACCGCGTATTATTTGGACCCAAGGACAAAGCCATTCAGAAAATCCGAAAGCAACTCTGTGTCCTATGCTACAGGTGCTTCCAAGTGAAAGGCTATCGCCAAACAGACAATCTCAAAATGGATAGCCTTACTGCATACGCGCTTTTGTTACTCATTTCATAGAAAAAACTGTGCCTTCAAGCATCAGATCCCACCCACAAGGGCCACAGCTACCTCTGCAGCTTTCCTCAGGGAGTTCCTTACCAAGGACATTTTGAAGAAACAGCCACTTGGAGTTTGTGTACACACTTTCTCCAAACACTATCACCTTCCACTTTACTCTAAATCTAGAGCGTGGCTTTTGCCACAGCAGTCTTGCAGAGGCATCCTTGCTCCTCTGAGTTCCACTTAGTGCCTGCCACCCCTTTTTGGCTTTGGGATTCTTACCTTATCTGGTATGACTGCAGCTGGCAATGCCGCGATGAACATGGTACAGTTCTTGTACCTACTATAAATGTAGATGTTCGAAAAGTGCTGGCTCGCTGCCCAGTCAAGGTTCCCTCCTCCATCCCTCTTAGGACAGGCCTTACTGTTAAAACAAACACCTTCCTCATACAACCTGATTGGGAATTATTCTTTTATGGTGTATGTTTGCAAACTACTGTTTTATTATTCTATATTGCATTATTACACTTAAGTTTGTTTTCACCTTCCTCTCACAGGGCGCACCTGACATCTGGGGGCAAGAAAAACCCCAGAAGAAGATGGCGTCGGGCTGGTTTAACTTTCATACCCTTGCCGCTGCTGGCGTCAGGAGAAGAAGCCGGCGATGCAGGACCTAGAACTTCTGGAATTGGGTCCCGACCAAGGGATTACCCACAATGACGGGCAGGATAACCCATCTGTTATGACTGGCAGCTGTATTAACCTCTTAACATCTACATTTATGGTAGGCACAAAACTGTATTTTTCTGCGCTACACACAGCATGGAAACCTTTACCCTGGTAACATTAGTTAAGGTACATTCCACCAGGGCAGCAGCCACTTCAGGCTGCCTACCTTAGAGGATTACCTACCAAAGATATCTTGGAAGCTGCAACTTGGAGTTCAGTGCACACCTTTACCAAGCATTATCACTTGCCTCTTTGTTCTAGATCCAGAGCTTTCTTTGCCACTGCAGTGCTGCAGGGCCTCATAGCCACCCCAAATCCTCTATAGAACCAGCCACCCTAACTCAGCTTTGGGATTCAACCCAAGCGTGGCGTAGGCTGATCGCAACAGTGAAACACGGCTTGAACGATGAACGTAGTACAGTTTTGTAATTACCATAAATGTAGATGTTTGAGTGTATTCACTGCTGCAGTCCAGGTTACCCACCATCCCCTCTTTCTTAGCTGGGACTTATATATACCTTTCAACCCTATACTACCTATGTGAATTGTATATTTTGCTGGTAACTAGGGGTTGTCTTTTGTTTTTACCTTTATGGTATGTTTTATTAGCACATATGTATTGCCTACCTATTTGAGGGCATACCCCTGACATCTGGGGGCAAGTAAAACTGAAGAAAATATGCGTCCTGCTGCCTCTTGTATACCCTTGAAGCGACTGACATCAGGGAAGAAGGCACGGCGGCAACCGGCTACCCGGACCAAGACTTCTGGAACTCTACGTCGATTATGGCCGACTACGGGGACCGTAATCAGACAGGATAACCCAAGTGTAATGACTGCAGCAGTGAATACACACGAACATCTACATTTATGGTAGTTACAAAACTGTACTTTACCCCACAAGGTGGCCCTACTAATGCAGCAATAGGGATCCCTTCTTCACCTACAACTGTTTTTACTACACCTAACTCTGTGCGTGATCAACTTTTGATCCATTTTAGTCAACATTACTCAGAAGATGTGCTGTCAGTCCTGAGGAAGGGCAGGAAACCAACTACTAGAAAAACTATTTGTCTAAATGGCAGTGATTCTCAAAATGGTCATTACATGTGGTGGGTAATCTTGCTGGCAGGTGGCCCTCAGTCGGTCTGAATTCCAAAGTCTTGGGTCCCTCATGCTGCTAAAGTTGCACAGTTCTTCCACGCTGATGTCAGATGCGTCAGGGGTATTGCAAAAGAAGCAGCTGATGCCACATTTTTTCAGTCTTTCTTGCTTACGCTTGATTGCCCAAAGCGAGAAGCAGTTCGCAAGTGCGGTCGGCCGACTCTCCTGAGATTTTAGTGTTCGAGTTTGCAGACCGAGAGTCTTCAATAAAGCTAAGTACCCCATTGGGGAAACTTTTTTCTTGCTCCAGACCGATGTCAGAAAAAGTTAATGTATTTCTTGTGGAAAGCAAATACCTCATAAGGACTTTCATTCTTACTGCATTCCTTGCCTAGGCTCTGATCACAACGTTTCTGGTGTCAGTTTTGTGCTAGATTTAACCAATGCACTAGTAAGCGTTGGTATGATTTTGCTTTAAACTATTTTGGACGCCGGTGGGTTACGGTTTTCCGAAATGTCAGTCTCAGATAGTCATCCGACTATTGGAGTTCACAAAATACATAAAGAAAGGAGAGAGATAAAACAAATCGCGAGGTCCCAAAATGCGATGACGCCAGGCTTCTCCTAAACCAGTCACCCGGTCTAAGCCAGTTCTCAGAGAGCTTCGCCAAGAGCCCCTGACGCCTGCTACTTTAGGACTTCGCAGGCCGCTACAGACTTCCACGGAGGTCGGCTATATGCAGCCCTTGGAAACTCAAGGTATTTGGAGCCTGGGACACCTATTCCCTCCAGATGGGTCGGGCAACGGAGTCAATGCAGCCACCGGCTTCTGAGGGTGTATTCAGACCTAAACATCTTTACCTTAAACCAACTTCAGTTTCAAAGGCAAAGACTAAAGCACCTTCTAAAGCAAAAAAAAAACAGATGCTCTAAATGGCCGAAGACTTGATTACCTTGATCAGGGGTTCCCATCCCCCTCCTGATAAGAGGCCTGACTATGAATCTTCAGATCAGGTTTCTTTTTCTTCTGATTCCTCCTCTGATCAGGAATATTCTCTTCCCCCTTACGAAGTTTCTGATGCTGAAGAATCTATACCTTCAG